>NW_009648712.1:833944-850087 GCF_000708025.1 Charadrius vociferus | reverse complement strand
TGTTACACTGGCTTTGGACAGGTGACTGTGGGGGTGCTTGTGTGACCAGAGTAGGGGTCAATGTCCATCTGTGTGTCCCAATTTGTGGAGGTCTGAACAAGTCCCATCTGATCAGAGGAAATGTGGGATTTGGAATGCTAAGGGGGTGAGCAGAAAGAAGCGGGAGCTGTGTGCCTTTGTACCACAGTGGAAATAATTTTCAAGACTGCAGGGTATCTCTGAAGCTATCCTTATTTCTACAGAGCTAAATGAAAAGACAAGTGAAAGTATACGTGCATGAATAAATTACTACACATGTATTGGCATTTAGTTTCCTTTTACCTCATAACTTTTTGCCATGTTGTCACCTCATGCCAATGGCTGTGTGCTCTGGGTTGCTTGGAGAGAGGTTTCTTTTGCATGTATCACATCTTCTTACACCATGATTAGGTTGACTTTGCTTTACTTTTTGGTCTCTTTAATGTTACAGATTCTATACTGCACCATGTGTGTGAGATGTTTGCGGCCAGTTTTAATGAGAGAAAGAATGCCTCTGTTTCTAATGATGACATGGCCCATTGCAGTAATGATTGTTTTTATTGCAAACTGCTAGTGCTTAAAAACCATTTATGGCTAAAACAGTCAGGTCACTGGTACTATGCAGACAATAAAATCATTATTGCTCCATCAGTGCCTTTTTACTCATTGTTAAGAGAAACACTACTCTTTCATTTTCCCCTGAACACTTAAAACGTCCCTAATTATATCACTGCTCAAGCTACAACTGCTGCTCTCAACATCACATAAATCTTACACTAAATTGGGTTGTGGCTGAATTGTGAAAGGGATCAATGGATTCATTTGCACTGATTCCCCATTCTGTTACTGAGAACGTGTCTACACATGTGAAGGATGAGATTATCTGCGTTGATTCACAACCTCCCAGATGTCTCAGGAGCTGCCGTATACCTGGGATACAGGGAAAAAGAATGGGAGAATTAAATCGTATGCTCTGTTTGATCTTGCTACTCCTATGATTGCTAAATCTCCAGTGTGAGGGAGTGAGATGCTGTGTTGTCTCCAGCATTTTGTTCACAAAAGCACTGTTAACTCCTTGGAGAGAACACCTTACAGTTTTCTACAGCAATGACATGATACTCTCAAGTACCATAAACAGTCTGTTGTTGAACAAATGGTGGCTATGTCTGAAAGCTCTGTTTTCATGCAAGGCAAAGTCCCTAAAAAAATGAAGTCCCAGGTGTTAGCACAAAAATCTGCTACCCTTAGTATTATGGGCTGCATTATCTGGGACTGGTTCACCCTGTTAGCAAAGAAAACTCCCATGATCTTCACTAAAGGGAATTTTTATTGTGTGTGTGAATAAATTAGACTGTAGGACTGAGGCCTCAGATAGTAAAAATTTTGCAGTAAAGATATATTTTTCCTGTGTGTCGTATAGTCTGGTACATATGACCCAAGTAGGATTATGGTTTTCTGAGTGTCACTCTGCCAATATAAAGCCATTGCTTGTGCTACAAACCTGTCTCTACTTTATCAATATCTTCAAATCTGTGTCATCAGAATGACTTTGCATAAGGGGAGTGTCTGGGAGTACTTTTCTGTCGGTATACCACTTAAAAAAAAAAAAGCATGGGCTGAGGTGGATTTTCTTTTCTTAATGTAAATTTTTCCATACCAGTGTTTTTACCAAAGGGGTAACGTTAACCAAAGTACTTGGTCCCTGACATGCTGTTGCTGTCTTGGCAGAATCTGTTATTACAGAGCTGGGTTTAACAAAAGGAAGAGAGAAAATGTTGTATAAAGGAATAGGGCCTTTAGCTTTTGACAGGCACTGAAAGCCATTCCTTCTTTGGTAGGTTTAGCTCTACAAGAGGTTGCTTCATCTCAAGGGTCTACTGAAAGAATTGTTTTATAAGATTACAGTTTATGTTTACAAGGATGATTTTATTTTGTGAGTCAGAGAGAAAAAAGATCTAGCTTTGGCACAATGACAGCACTGTTGATTATAAGTATCATGCTGTAAAGCATAACTTCTGAACTGATGGGCAACATTTTTGTTAATACGACTTTGAAAAGGATGGAAACTGCCTTTAGCCCATGTTTGTGTTGGCTTTGGAGAGTTGCAGAAACAGAAGCAACATTGAACAGATACCTGATAAGAAAACTGACAGTCCAGGAATCCTATCTATGTAAGGGTGTGTGATTTTTGATCAACTCTTCTGGGCCCTGGGTGTTGCCCTGACACTCGTGTCAGGTAGCGAAGACTGCTCAAGGATCTTGTAAGCTTTTCTGAGGTCAATTTTTGCATCATCAGGTCATGCTTATACAGAAAATATTCCTGTGCTGGAGGTCATTTGCATAGAACAACTTGGCCTGATTTTGCTGGAGGTTGGCTAGTTACAGAGAAACTTTTTTTTATGTAAAAAAGATGGGATTGAAGAAGTGAAAATCCCCAGGAAGCGAAGGAGAACAGAGAAGGAAACATGAAGAGCATGAGGAGAAAAAGGACATATTCTTTAAGCTAGGAAGCCATTGAAGTTGCACATGGCAAAGAAAGCAGAAGCAGATAAGATTGGAGAGTGAAGAGAAACAGGGGAGGAAAGGAGGAGGAACAGACCAAATCCCAAGAAAGGATGAAGCATGCATCATGTTCCTGTGATACGGACCTGTGCATTTTGCGTTTTGCCCAGGTGCAGCCGTCTGGGTGTCAAACTACTGTGGAGCTGAAGTACTATCATCTTGCATGGCCATGTTGCCTTTGCAGGTCCTGCAGCACTTGGCTGTCATGCCCCTCTACTCTCCCAGTTTTAGGATTTAGGAACGTGATCTGCAAAATACTCACAATCAAGCAGGTCATAAGTACATTGCTTGTGTCAAAAACACATACAAAGAAAACAGGAGCTAAAGAGAAGGCACCTAAATCCTACTCAGTCCAAACCAGCTGAGAAAATATGGTATCAAAGATCTGGTGCCGCTCAGCAACATAGTGAGCAGCCAGAGAGAGCAAAAGGGAAAATGCTCCTTTAGTTATCAAAAGCCTCTTTCCATTTCCAAAATAAGTACTGGATGCCGTGACTCAGAGTTGTCTGCAGCCTAGTCCGCAACATGAGCTAGGAATGCCTGTTGTCGCTATGTGTGGAAATTTTACATCTCTAATACGGGCGGTTAGAGATATTGCCTATAAAAACATTTCTGGAATAAATATGTTAAAGGCATTTAAACAGTCAGACATTCTGCTAACAAGTAAGGGTACTAGATAAAGAAATTTTTTAATTTGAATTGTCCCCAGTTAATACTGATATGAGACAAAGCTGAGGAGAAAGCTATTTCTGTTTTTTTGTTGGTGTTATTTAGGACCACAAATGAAAACCTATACACTAAGGCTATGAAGTGTTTTTTACAAGTGTAGTAAATTGCAACTGATGTAATCACAATTGTAACATAAGTAAAGATCTTGAATCGTGATGTAACTGTTCCTTAAAATAAACTGTCAACAGATTGCAGTAATTAACACCCCACTCTGCAGCTCAGCATCATCTGAGAGGGAAAATACAGAGGGAAACCTTATGGGCACATTCTGCCTAGGGACACTTGCAGTCCTAGTGACTTGATGGTACTTGCACAAGTATATGACAGCTAAAATCTACCCTTGAAGTTGCTATAAACAAAAATATTTGGCCTTCTCTATAGGAAGGTGATGGGATTTACTCTGGAGCTTTTTTTAATGCTGCCTTCTAATGCTTAGTTTTAATGTTCTCTCTAACATCTTCAAAAGTTGTATTTTAGCAAAAAGAACAGGCACTAGATGGTTCGTGTATGCTGGTACTGCAGAAAACAGCAGCTCTGGCTGGCTTTAAAAATACTAGTAAGCTGATGCTTCCTGTCTCCCATCCCTGTTCTTTCTCCCTGAAATTACTTCGCTTCCTGCTGCAAACTAGATTTCGTGCCATTCAGAATAATAATAATAAAATGACACTAATTGCTATGTGTAGTGGATGTTCTGAACCCAGCCTGAGGAACTGAGTGTAGGCTGTATAAGACACCAAACATAGCGACTTTGCAAATAGGGTAAATTTGAGTCAAGAAAATGTTGTGTAACAGAGTACGAGTGGTAGCTTATAGCCTTCATTTTCATTCACACCCACAATTTGAGCTCTTTCACAGAAGGATGCTTACTGGTAGGTAATCCTTTTGAGAAAATTCATCAAAAACATGCCATCCTTCTGATGTTAACCATAGCAGAAAGTATCAAAATAGAAAGTCTATTCAGTACATCTTTTTCCTTAAGTGTCGAGGACACATTAAAAATATCTAGTGACACTTTAAAAGTCTCTTTAAAAGTCTTTTTTTTTTTTTTAATACAGGTGTTAGAATGTGACTGTGGATAATGAATCATTTATGTGAAATTAAAGTGACAGTCTCAAGGGTTTCTAAATGACATGGGAGTCAAAATCTGATTGTTCAAAAGTGATGCTGACACTTGGGATCTCACAGGGCTTGGCAGACCTTCCAAAAGTGATGCTGACACTTTGGATCTCACGGGGCTTGGCAGACCTTCCTCTCTGTATCCCAGAGCGGAGCATTGTGCTGCACCCATAGGCTCCCCTGGGAGCTGGAGAAGCCTGTCCTGTGGCTACACAGCCTCGTGACCATGTTCTTTGGCTTCACTGATGACAATTCGTGGCGACTGCAAAGCAGCTGTTGGGTTTTGAATTGATCCTTGCTCAAGATGGAGTCCCTGTGCTGGCTCCTGCACCCAGGGTAAGCGTGCCAAAGAACACTTGTGTATTGTTGCCCCTAGTGCCCAATATCAGCACATAGTTGGTAAAGAGTTGTGTTTTGCAGAAACCTGTTATTAGGTGTTTTTTTCAGGGCACTTCTTTTATAGATATGTATTCTAAAACTCATTTGAGTAGCAATCTTGCAGGGCTTTGCTATTTCTGGACATGCTGGAAATGAGGGAAAAGCCTCAGGTCCAGGAGACGGTACAGAAAACGTACACTCGGATTCTCAAAGAGACCGGGAGCTGTGCAGCGGTAGTGGTGCAAAGCTACTGCGACCGCAAGCTGAGCGGGAAACAGTCAGGGTTTCCCTGCTGCAGGGCATGCCAGTTGCTTATATCCCCTTGCTCATGGCTTCATAAAGGGAGTCTCTGGTGCCCCAGCCTGCGCGAGCCAAGGCTGAGATGGGCAATGCATCAGTGGCCCTCAGCTGCGGCAGTGGTCCCCCCGGGAACCATGGCGGGTAGCAGGAACTGAGCGCATTGTCTGGAGTCCCCTGATGAATGCTGGAGAGAAGCCGCACTGGGTCCCTGCTGGCTGCGAGGGCAGAGGCTGCGTGCTGGTCTGGACAAAGGCTGGCTCCTTAATTTCTTTCTGCTGTTGCTACTAAAACTCCACATAAATCTTGCGTGGTATTTGGTGTCCTTATGAAAAATGCTTTGACCCCCAAATCTAATAAAGCTGCCTGCATAGTTTTAAGGAAAAAAACATTAAGAAAAAGACATTGGTAAACTGAGCAGTATTAAAACCCGAAGCCGACCATTTCCCATTCTCTCTAAATATGTGTGTGGTGGTAGTAACAAGCTGCTTATTCAACAGAAAGCATAGGGTTGTGTAAGAAAATAAGGTCCCTGTGTAGCAGCAGAAAATATCTCCTGCTGTGGTGGTGGATGGGGGAAACAGGAACAGCTCAGGTTCTGTGTCTGCCCTTTTCCTTCCCTCCTTCAGCCCATCAGGAGACATGAAACATGCTCCCTCACCAATGTGAGATTTGCAGCTCCTTGACCTCCCTGGGAAACCCGTGCCTGTGCAAAGTGTCTGCGGTATTGGTTTGATAAGCTCAAATCTCAGCTTTTCTTTAGACAATAAGTGCTCCGTGCTGCACCCTTCAGCGGTTTGTTCTTTAATATTTTGTTCATCTTCTTTAATCTTAGTTAGTGATTCTCTCTCTCACCAGAAACAAGAAAACAAATAAATGCTGTAGCTGTACCAAAAGGTCTGAAATTCTGAGATTAAATGAAAAACAGGCTTCAGGCTGAACTTTATCCCTCATAAAGTATAGGAACTCAATTTCAGGACCTATTCCTGCCCATTCAGTATCCTTTAATATCACATTGGCCTTTGTTCCTGTCTGTGCCTTATGCCACTTGCCTCAAGAAGTGTGTTTGAAACTTCCTGTAATATCAATCCAGATAATTGATCTTGTGGCTAATAATTAATTAAAGATGGTAGTATGAACGAGCATAGAGTGAAAGGAGCTCAGCCTAGTGTTTATCTCAAATCAAAATTAGGGTAATTTTTTTTCACTGAAGCTTTGGTGTGGGTTCTGGGGTCTTTTGTATCCTATGGCAGCAAGGCAAAACTAATATACTAGATGATGCTATTATTATTTTTTTTTTTTTAAATTCAGGAATGTGAAATGAAAAAGATCTCATTGCTCAGTGCTGATATCTGTGGTTTGAATGTCTGAAATTTCTGCTTATGAGGGAGATGGGACTACAGTCAGGAGAAAAAAAAAAAAGAAGAGACTAGTTTTGGAGCATCCAGGTCTCAACATGTGCCTTAATGTGACCTGAAAATAGAATGTATCTGTAGAAGGGATTACCTGAGCTGGGGAAGAATGAAGTCAGGGAGCAGACCTGAAAGTGCTTACTCAGGGACGTCATTGTAATGGTTTCACTGGAGTTACTCACATGGAAAACATTACTAGCATTTATAGGATTGGGCCGTCACGGAATATGTCTTAATAATGCTCTCTGGAAAATTACTTGCAAAACAATTAAGGAAAGTGTTGGATGAAATTATTAGAATTTATTTTTCACATATTTAATAGCATAATTAAGAGAAATTTAAAATAACAATAAGCAATGGGGAGATGTCAGACAGCTGAAACTAGAGGACAGACTACCACCTGCATGGCTCAAGTAAGAATTACTGTTTGCACTACTGAAGCTGCTCTTGCAAAACTGAAATAGCAATACATTTTTTGCAGCAAATAAATAAATAAACTTGACACTTACAGCAAAAGAACACATATGCACAGAGGAAATAGATACAGAGTGTTTGTGTTCATTTTGTGTGTGAGTAGAACAATTTGGGATACAGATGTGTTTCATGTGATGTGCAGGTGCTAATTTTCACATTCATAGTTGCTGAGCATATGTGTATAGGTACGTGTGTGTGTGTGCTTGTCCGTAGAAACTGATACTGCATACAACTTTTACCCTTTTCTGTCCTTCCAAACTGAATTTTTCCTAATAGATTAAATGCTTTTGTTCTATATGCAGTCTAACATATAACCTTTTTTTTTTTCATTTTTAAGTATTTTTTTGCCTGTTCCAGTGGAAATAGGACTAACAACCAGAACCATTATGATTTTAATAAATATGTTAATAAGTCACTGATTGTTATGTTTTTCTCTTATATCAGCATGTACTTTATTGCTCATTGTGCAGATTTTGCCTCCATGTTTCCTTCGTGTATTGCTTGATAACTATGAGCTTTTGTCTTCACTTTTCCACATGCGGAATTATTGCGTGTGACACTAGTTTTGCAATGCCACAAGCACAGCCTACTACCCAAATACCTCTTCTGTAGCACCATACCTAGGGGACTCAGCAGAGTCCACCTGTTTAATTGAAGGGCTGAGGGCCGCCTGGGTCCACCTCAGTCTTTGTGCAAAGCATATTGCATTGGCTGCCCTGGACATCTCCCTGCTCAGCTCTGCAGAAGCTCTTAACTCTGCTCTACTCAAAACCAGCTAGAATTTAGGAAAGCTAATTAAATTTAATATGATGACAGTATTTTATTTGAGCTGATAGATACTGCAATAATAAAAACGAAGGCTATTTAATTATTGCTTTTGAATAGGACATCTTTCAGTTGCTTCTGTTTTTCTACATTTTCATCTGTGTAGCTGACTTTTTCCAGGTCTCCCCTTTGTTCAGAGGGTAGTGTAATCTCTGCAAAGACTAAGCATATATGGACACACTTTGAGGCATCAGAAGAATTAAATTTTATCATATATTTATTCTAACACAAAAAAAAAATCCTTTTCTTTGAACAGCCTTGTTACTCAGTGGTATCCTATAGATATGTAGGCTTCACCTGTACTAGTAAATAAGACAGGGACACTATATAGACTTGGACACTTGCCTGTGAGCATTCATAGTGTTTAATTATGAACTTGCTTCCTTTCACAGGAAAGTATTTTTTTGCTGGAGAAATGAAAATAACGTTTAAATTTATTTTAAAACAATTCATGATTTTTCCCAGTAAGAATAACACTGGTGGTTTATTATATTTTGAAGTTTCTGTATGCACGTTTGCTTCTGTAGAACCATGCTGCTTATTCAATATTTTCCTGTGATCATACAACAAAAATCCTTTAGAATAAGATTCGTAGTATTCAACAGTTTAAAGAGTGATCTGTCTTTAAAAAGTGGGTGTAGGTTTTCTTCCTTTTGATTTTTGAGTCCTTTGAGAGACCATTACATATAACAATAAAAGCTTCTCTATACATTGAGAAGCCAGGATCCTTAAATTAAGCTTCTTAAAATTACCAAAAATATGAAAATAAATCCTGGATTTTGTCTACACAGTAAATTCTCTACCAAGAAAGAGCGAGCTTGAATTTACAGTATATTTCCTACACCTCATTAACTTTCTGTATGGACACATTTACTGTATGTATACTGAAGAATAGCTCTGTATGAAGCAGAGGCAGAAAAGTAATGTTCATGTTTATTGTGGCAAAATCTAGCTAAAATCTCATGGGGGTCTATGCACATCTTAATTCATCATCCCTTGCAGACTTCTTTATTGATTTTACTAGAGTCATAGAGACAACGTGAGCTGGAGAAGTGAAGCATTTACCTGCATTTCAGTAGAACTTGATTCCATAGCAATTGGTTGATTTGTGTCAGCTGACCCCCAAAAATCAACTTTGTGGTCGGTACGAAAAGGAAAACACACCAAATTAAAGAAATACATTTTCACTAAAATTTTTGTTATTTCTGAATCTTTTTCCCAAGTTCTTACTGTATCTAAACTTCTTAACAATTGCAGACTGAATTCAATCACATATTAAGAGCCAATCAAAGTCACCTTGACCTGAGTTAGTGAAGTGAGAGTATTTTCAACATAGCTGCTATTGCCTCTCTGGTCTTCAGGAAAGATCTATGAAAAAGTTTAGAAATGTCACTAGGAACAACAATTTTAAAATTTTTCTTTGTGTCTTATTTTTTTCAGTATTCACCAGAGATACTAGTTAGATATTATTAGTGAGGTGCAATGTCTTCCTTTGGAGTGAGTTTGTGCTATTGTGAGAAAGAGGTCATCCCAATAGTGTTTAATTGAGAAAGAGACTTGATGTCTTGTCCAGTTATTCTTTCTGCCTTAAGACAAGTCCAGGGATATATAAGAATAAAGACTGGATGTAAGAAGATGTTGCAGTAAGTAGCAGTACTTGTTTTTTGGTGATGGTTTATCCCAGCAAGCTTATTCAAATCAAACTGCTTAACGCTTCCCATCTCTTTAAAAGGTGAGAAATCACAAGAAGCAAACTAAAGAAAGCGTAACAAATACTTGACTTTAGAATTCAGCAGGCTTGGGAGAAGTCAAGGTGTTCCAGTAAGTGGAGGGGCCAGGACATAAAAATGTGTTTTCCTCTTCGGCTGTATCAATTCTAATAATCAAACACAAATTGTTGCACAACTAGTACAGAAAGATGATTTTCATTTGTCTTCTTAGATTAAGTTATGGTAATCACTGTACTGCTTATGCTCCTGCGTGCTTGATTGATTGCTCTCTGCTCCTGGTGTTCTGTGCACTGAGAGTCCTGACGTTTCATGAAGCTGTCTCAGTTTCGGGGTGGGCTGAGAGAGAGATTTTGAGGTCTTTACTGCAATACATTTCTAGTTATGATCTTGTTATATAAGCCTAAGACAAATGTTGCAATGAATATGGTAATAAACAAAGAAAAAATATACTGCTTGATTTAGAAGGAACTCATTACTTGTCTGTGCAGTGCCAGAACCCAAGGATCTTTGGGCTAAACCTTCATGTGTTATGCACAGAAACATATCCAGTGTGCTTAGCTCATACACTTGTAGCTCTTCTAAAAGATTGTTGTCTCAACTAGATACCATAGTTCTGGAAAGGTGTTTCTTTATCTGGTAAAAATCATTTAAAGTTCTATTTGAAGGCAAATAGTAGATTCATCTCTGGCTTCATGGATGTGCATGAAGAGTGGGATGGTGCTTAGACATGCCATGAATGCATGATGCTGTCTCTTGTTGGGACTAGTGATGAATAATTTCTGATCTGGATGATATCATTGCTATTAAATTTCAGCTTTGATTATTGCCTGTGTGCTTTTTAAGCCTGACTAAGAAAAAGTAAAGTCACATGAAATTCTAACATTTTACTCATCAGAAGAAAGGGGAAACCTGCTTTTTTTCAGTTAAGTTCAGCATGCAACATGTAGCAAGCAGGCTATCTATTTAACTGTGTACTGCCCTGTCCAGCTGAACATTTTCTGTGTGTCTGCTTAGGAGACTGCGAGATGCATTTTTGCCTTTGACCCCTATCACCAGGAAGGATCCCTTCTTCCCCTCTTTTAGTTATAACTCCACCATATAGGATAACTTTCGACAGGCGAAATCATAGGGAAATGTTTCCAGGGCTACTGAAGATGTTTCTGAGTCTTTTGTAGAGGTCTATTTTCTGCCTCTTTAGTGCAGGAAAAAAAGAAAACCAAATCTAAACCAGGTAAACAATAAATGTGCCCTGACCATTTATCTCCAGAACTGCTGCCTGCAAAGGAATTTTGAGGGAAGGCTAATTTTGCCATTTAGCATTTCTGGCAAACCCTGGAGGCTTCAGACTTGCTAGATTCCAAATCAGAATAGTTTTGGCCTCTGGACGATGCAGAAATCTTCTGTCTCTTGTTAATTAAGCTCTTTTGGACAGCAAATAAAACCATGCCTGCTGATTTCTGTAATATCAGCTGTCTTTCATCAGGGAGTAAAAGACAGAGAGGGAGCAAGGCAAAGTAAGATTAAGGGCAGAAACAGTTAAGGTTGTGTTGCCAAACTGACAATTCCCACCACCCCCACCACCAAGAACAGTTCTTGGGATGGTGCCTGAGCGGGCAGGTGTGAGGAGGAGGAGGGCTGCCTGGCAAGCTGAGCTTGGTTAGGATGTCTGTGGGGTGGGGGGTGTCAGGGAGCAGAACATGCCAGAGGAAGATTTAACACCCATCTCTGCAGAGTTGGATTGATCTGCCTCCAGCATTGCCCCTCGGAAAGCCCAGGCATGTCCCTTTGCCAATTGCATGCGAAGCGTCCTCAACCCCAGACCAATGGTTACTGAGTAAAGAAGCCATGTGCGGGTGAGTTTCAATGAAGTATGAGGAAGAAGCTAGGAGTTCATGGTGTAGGTCTGGTGTCTTGTAGTGCTGGGATGAAATTTAACGAGTTCAAGTCCAAATGCTGTATTCTGCACCTAGGACGGAGTAATGCCAGGCACAAGTATAAATTGGGAGAGGAGTGGCTGGAGAGCAGCCCTGCAGAAAGGGATCTGGCGTTGCTGGTTGACAGCAGGCTCAATATGAATCAGCAGTGTGCCCTGGAAGCCAAGAGGGCAAACCGCATCCTGGGGTGCATCAAACACATCATAACCAGCTGGTCAAAAGAGGTGATTATCCCGCTGTATTCAGCGTTGGTGCGGCCTCACCTTGAACATTGTGTGAAGTTCTGGGCCCCACAATTTAAGAAGGATGTGAATGTGTCCAGAGGAGGGCAACAAAGCCAGTGGGGAGGTGCTGATCTCTTCTCCCTGGGACCCAGTGATAAGATGCATGGGAATAGTTGAAAGCTGCTCCAGGGGAGGTTTAGACTGGACATTAGGAAGCATTTTTTGACCAAGAGGGTGGTCAAACACTGGAACAAGCTTCCTAGAGAGGTGGTCAACACCCCAAGCCTGTCAGTTTTCAAGAGACATTTGGACAATGCCCTTAATAATGCTCTTTAACTTTTGGTCAGCCCTGAATTTGTTGGGCAGCTGGACTGGATGATCATTGTAGGTCCCTTCCAACTGAAATATTCTATTCTATTCTATTCTATTCTATTCTATTCTATTCTATTCTATTCTATTCTATTCCGTTCCGTTCTGTTCCGTTCCGTTCTGACACATCCAACCAAAGGGACAGGAATCACATCTTCCAGTAGCTGACAGAGTTGCAGCCTTAGCTATTATTTATGTGATCAATCTGTTACTGTTAGTCATCGTCGAGCACTTTGGCACTCTTCCAAGGTTGTGTGTATGTGTGCATGCCTGTTTGTGCATTGGTAGGCACCTTCTTTTTTCTCACCAGTGTCAGTGTATCTGCTTGTGCAACTGAAACAAGTATGTGGCTGTACTGGGTTTAATTTCATTGTAATACTGAAATGAAAGAAAGTATGCTGCAAAACCAGCAATAATCTTAAAAGATCCATTTGTTTCACTGTTTTGGTTATCCAGATGTGGAACTTATCAGAATCACAGAATGGTCAGGGTTGGAAGGGACCTCTGGAGATCATCTAGTCCAACCCCAATCAGTGACGCGAGGCAACATAGCATCAATTTAAAGGCCCGAATCTGGCTCAAGGGACTTAGTATGTCTATCACAAGACCAGTACTGCACAGTGCAGTAGTAACGTTTTGGGTGCTGGCAGCATGAAAGCTGTATTATGGGTCTGTGCCTATGCAAGTGTCTCTAGGTCTCTGCTTATTAATCTGATTATAATGGCATGTTAATGATTCTGTACTGCTTCCAATGCTGGAGCCGGCTTGGTAGCTGTGGGACCTCACCAGTGCCCTGGACCGTGTTGGACAGATGTGGCTGCAGATTCAGAGCTGTGACTGGTGCCAGACTAAGCGAATTAGGGGGAGCACAACTTCACCCATTGGTTTAATCTATGCCTTATCCAGCCCACGTTGAGTGAATAACTACTAGTGAAAAGAGCACCAAAATCGCATCAGTCTGAAGCAGAACTGGGTCCACCAAGTTTACATCTGGGATTCAATATGATCGTAATGAAGGACCCAGCTGCAATATTTAGACCCTATGCCCATTCTACCATCTGAGAGAGTTCATAGGTTATAAGTAGTGTCTTGTCCATTTTTCATACAAAGAGCTTCATTTTCAAATTTATGAGAATAATTTACTCCCAGAACTGGTATGGGTGTAAGAGTGAAGACTGCCCACAGGAGGGTGGACAAACTATGGGTTTTGTGGGTTTTGAGAGTCAGGAGTTAAACCAAGGCAACCTCTCAATCCAACTGTTTTTGTTCTTCTGTTACCAGCATAACATGCTGCCCCTTGTGTTCTTTTTCTTATTTGTATCTGGTTCTTCTGCCTCCCACTCACAAGCTGCATTTCTTAAAAATAGAAACAGGATTCTCAGCCCAAGTTTAGTGACATTTCAGAGGGAATAAATGGCAAGTTCATTGGGCCAAACAGTCCTTGCTGTGACTGTTTGCTACTATGAATTTACGCAATGATTAACCCTCCCTCTTTGCATTCTGTTTTTTTTTAGACACCAGAGGAGGCATTATGGGGAATAGTAACTTTGGGGAAGGCCTGAGGGAAGAGGTAGCTGAGTTTTGTAGCTGGTTTTATTTACTCACAGTTCAATTCAAATGATATTTTTAAGGATCTACAAGGAGAAAGTAAGATAGCTCCCCCAGTAAAATCCTGTGACCATGGATTCACTTACATTAAAAACCTGGATGCTCAGAGCGTCTATGAGTACAAAGTTATCTGAAGATTGGAGGCTGTGCTTCAGCCCCTGTTCATTAAAACAGGGATGCTGGGCAAGTTTGCATGGCAAGTTTTACATGGGGTTGCTTCCCAATCTCAACTGTAAAGCCCTAACAATGGGGCAGTGCCATCTGGAGGGTTTTTCATCCTTGGATAGTAGGGAAGAGGCAGGTCAGCCTGCCTGATGGAGTGTTGTAGGACTGAATGGGAGGCAGGCCATAGCTGAGGGTCACCCTAGAAAACTGACAGCTAGCTGGCAGCTGCCTCCAACTAGGGTACTCCAGAAATTGCCTGAAGACTGGAAGAGGAGCTCTGGGATCTGCTGTTGCTCCTCTCTGTATTAGAGAGGTGCTCAGCCACTGGGCTGTCACCATTAGATGTTCAATACAAACATTGTGTTGAGATAGTCTGCCTCCCAGGAAAACAATTATAGGCATGTAATTGTTAAGTATGACAGTAGGTATAGTTCATTTGTGAATATGAAGTATCATTATTATGAAAGCAGAAAAACAAGCTCCAACTAAAAAGAGGGACAGGCAACTGACATTTGTGTGTTTCTTCGACTAGCTAAAATATCACTGCCAATTTTATTTTGTTTGCAGAACATATATATTTAATGAATAACGTTGCTTTCCTAGCCAGAATACTGGCAAAGTGTGATTATATACTATTCCAAAAATAAATGTATAAAATACTTGTGAGCTATCTTGACTGTCACTTCATATTACTGAGAAGCTGTCTGCTCTGTTCACGTGTTGTGCCAATGACATCATCCTTATTCACTCTCCTGTGAAAACAGGAGCACCAGATTCTCTCATTTACACAGTCTTGCACTTTTCACAGGTAAAAGAGCTCTTTGTAGTTTGGCTAGACTTCAGCCAGGTATTTCTCATGAGCAATCTTGTGTGGTGAAAATAAATAATCATCCAGTGACTGGGGATGAAGAGCTGTGAGCTGGCAGAGAATGCTGCCTTCCATGTGGTCAGGACAGCTTATGTTTCTCTGTTGAAGGGGGGCACAGACCTGATTATCCTGTGGATGCAGCCTTTAATTTGAACCTTTCAAGACAAGTAAAACTCAGGCTCATTTCTGAGATCTGAGGGTATCATCCCAGTCTCACTGGCAATAATCTGTTTTGCAGCATTATATTACAGGATTAGTACTGGTATATAAAACCTTGAAACTTTTCACACTTCAGTGTGCCAGGGTTATGATTGCTTCTGTGGAAACAAATCCAACTCATTTGTTGGATAAGAGGTGTGGGAGGAAGAAGGCAATTTTTCAAACTTAGGAAATAAAGGTATCCCAAACTTTTTCTTCACTGACCTTTGTCTCAATTTTGCTGCTTGATTTGTTCACACAGTTGAAAAACTTGTGAAGAATAATTATCTGAAAGTGCTTTGCAAAGTGCGTCCGGTGAGGAGTGTATTGTAGGTCTGCTACGTACGATGTGCAGCCCAGAATCAGAACTCTCTCTCTCTCTCTGAATAGCAGCTCTTACATCACTGCAGTGACACTCTGAAAATGAAAACAAGTAAAGGAAAAAACTCACTGGTCTGACTGCTTAAAAATGTCATTTGGACCAGAGCTGAAAATTTGATATATCTATAGAAGTAACTGAAACACGGGAACTTAGAAGAGTAATTGTGTTTTGCAATCCACAAGCAAATCAGAGTTTTTTCTTTAAGAACACTTATCCAGTCCTCCTAACTTCAGAGGCTTAAATTTGTAAATTGCAGAGCTTCCCCCTCAGTTATGTGTGAATCAGGAGAAAGATGTGACAAAATGTGGCCTCAAAAGGGAGTTCCTTGGCTCATGTGGATCCCTGTAGTTCCATCAACTCTTCCGTTTTTGATTGAATTACTTCAGTGGAGAATCTTGATATAAATGTCTTAAGCCTGCCTTATCTTAGCCACTCACTCAATGCTCACAGTGCTTGTCTGACTGCTAAATAAGATACCCAATTTTAGATGAACAGTCTCTTTTACAAGAGCTGGGCTTGGAGCTTCATGGCTGCTGCTGAGCTACTGTAACCTGTAACATTTTCATCTCAGCTTTTCTTGGTAACAGTAATTGTCTCAGCAATAGTAACCTATTAAGATCCTCTAAATATTTTACCTTTTCCCTGGGCATTTCTTCTTACCTTATGTTTCATGTAAAGTTAATGTGAAGCTGCGAATTAAATTTTCTCATGCGTTTCCCACTGGTTGTAACTAATACTTTGAGTCATTCTGGAAAAAGGCAATGTCGTCTTGTTTTTTGGCATCTCTGGTCCTCCACTTAAAACCTATTGTGACCAGGAGACATCAAATCCTGGATCAATTCTTCCCCTCCCCC
>NW_009648712.1:828705-833821 GCF_000708025.1 Charadrius vociferus | reverse complement strand
CCTATTGAATCCTATAATACTCATTGCAAGCTCCTCCAATGATTGCTTTCCATCCCCCTTAGTTGCTTTATGATAATATACAGATTGGGATGATCTCCCAGTGTTCATTTCAGGCAGTGAGCTGGGTCACATTCTGCATTTAAATTCTGTATTGCAATCTATTTCTTCTGGGTTGCCTTTGAAGCTGAGCGGCAGTGTAACTTGGAAACCGGGCTGCCTTTACAATGATGGGTTTGTTCAGCTGGAGATAGATAGTTCTAATCAAAGTCCAACACAGTTCAAGCCTTGAGTATATATGCCATATAATGGTATGTTTCAGGCAGAGTTTCTGTTAGCAGCCATATGAATATGCTATTCATAATATTTTTTTCTGTTTCAGTTAGGCTCTGACATTGCCTTTTTTCTGCTAAAACTGATTATATAAATTAACCTTTTTTGATGAATACCGACTGATTCTTTTTAGAAATGCTACAAATAAGATGTCATTAGAATGCATGTCCAAATATACACATATGACAGCAGGAATGCTGGTTTGATACTAGTTGTAGTTTTTTTTTTAAAAACCAGCCTGGTTTAGACTATGTCCTGAGGGCAAGGTTTTGTTGTTACAATAATGCATATCTGAATTAAGACACTGAAAGACCGTTGGTTTTTCTTAATTCAAGAAAGATTTTACTAAAGTAGAATAAATAATTCACAAGAGGAGATAGATTAAATTTATTTTGCTGTGTGTTGTATTCATCTATGAACAGCCTGCAAATTCAGTTGGATTTATTAATTATTTAAAATTGTCTTCAGAACAAAGGCTTTAGGAAACTGGGGAAAAACACAGACAGACCTTGCCTGATTACTTGAAAAGAATAAGTAAACCATTTTGCTTAGATCACATGCAATTGGACCTGTTTTCTCGATGGTTAGGTGTAATTCCTGTTGCAGTTTCCTAAGAAGAGACTGAGCATGAATGGACTTACAGGCATCTGTAGTAGTGCTTATGAGCTCAAAGTAACAGAAATATCCAGCATGTACGATTAATTTCTCAAATGCTCACTCCTAAATAAATTTATATTGATTGTTGGTTTTGCAACATGACAAGGACTATCAGTTTTGATTTCTTACAAGGACATACTAGGAAAATAAACAAACCAGAAAAGGATTTGAACTTCTTAACTTTCTGATAAAGCATGTTGGTTTTTGTAGCTTAGACTAGAATTGATAGAGGATTTCTAAGATTCCTAACGAAATGCCTACAGTTTTATTATTCCCCTTGGGTTTTGCACTGCTGTTTTGTCTAATTATTTCTCATCTAATCTCATTAAGTACCAATAAGAGAGAAATGCCAATGAGACTATAAGCATCTCTCATTAACTAGTAATTCTAACACTCTTATTGAGTCTTTATGCAGCAGAAGAGTGAAAGAAAGTGGATATTGGGAAAAATATCTTCACCGAAAGGGTTGTCAAGCATTGGAACAGGCTGCCCAGGGAAGTGGTTGAGTCACCATCCCTGGATGTATGTAAAAGACATGTAGACATGGTGGTTAGGGACATGGTTTACTGGTGGACTTAGCAGTGTTAGGTTTACAGTTGAACTCAACGATCTTAAAGGTCTTTTCCAATCTAAGTGATTCTATGATTCCATGCACTAGGTCTACTCAGGTCACCGTCAAAAATGACTATGTGTGTAGACTGTCTACCTCTTTTTCCTCTAATACTTAGTTTTTTCCAAAAGAAAAACAACAAACAAGATCTCAAAAAAGGAGTATGTTATTTTTTAAAAAGCCTTTATCATTGCATAAAAATGCACACAAATTTCTGGAGAAAAGGCCAGTAGTGGCTCAGACCAAGCTAGACTTGTAGGTAGAAACATGTCAGGGAAAGGGCATTGCACTGAGGGTGCCCAGCAAGCCGGGGGGGGATAAGTAAAGAGGTAGATACAGGCACCAAGTCCAACACTGTAGGGAATAAGCTTGGAGGGCTCAGGAATACAGGGAAGTACAGGTACCATGTTGCATCTGCCTAGTGAAGGAGTTGTACCAACCAGCTCAAGTGCGGGAATGGAAGTAAACTTCTATTCATTGGTAAAATGTAGAAAAAAATTGATGATATGATGTAGGTTCTAAGCCTTACACTGAGAAAGAGTAATCCTCATTGCAAATTGGATTATAATGGTTTATTTTGTTGAATACTTGCTAGTGTCTTTTTAATTACAGAGTAAACCACAATGCATTTATGTAAGTACACCGTAATTAGAAAGAAACAAGCTAATTAAATAGTTTATGTTCACAACTCTTGCGACAAGTATTAATAGCAATTAAGTCTTAAAAAATATTATATCAGCAGTAGTGATGAACTTTGTATCCTTACAGCTTGCATACGTCCTGACTCTCGGGAGCAATTGTATTTTTCAGTCCCAACTTTCAGTAGGTCTTGCACTGGTAAACCATAATTTGCTTGTATTTTATGTAGTATGCATCCCTGTATTTGGAGTTTGGCAGCCCTCAGCACGTACTTTCAAGTTTCTCTGGGTTTGACAATTAATTAATTTTAAGCACCCTTGATTTAATTAAAGTTATTGCTGCCACTGGGATAGTTGTACTGTGAACATTACCTCTCACAGCAATGTACAAACCCATATTTTATACTAAAGAACTTTCAGATTTCTTAGGCTGAATCTTTCTGGATGTGTGTATTTTACAAGTAAGTTTAAAAACCTGTTTTGTCGTATCACTCTTTTCAGGACAAGATTAAAAACAAACCTTTTTCCTGTATCGGTGTTTTAACATATTAAGTCAAGCAGATGCATCTTTTCTTGTTAGGATGTAGTCAGTATATGAGCTTGCCTTCCTTTTAGCAGTTACTCATGGCATTGACTTGTTGGCAACCATACTACAGTATCAGTGAATGAGTAACACGTTACCTGGACAAAAGATTTTTCTGCTGTCATCCACCTATCATCACTGAACAACTGCGTACCTTTTGGATGAATCGCACAGGCTCCAAGTCGCTAACTGATCTGAATTTGTAGTTTCTGAATTTGGAGAGTGATTGGCTCAAAGTTTTAATGTTTTAATCACTTCTGCCAACTGTAAAATAATCACTTACCTAAATCCTAGGAGTTTGGAAATTCATTTGTCTTTGTAAAATTCTTAAACAAATGAATGGACTGTCTGTTATCATATACCTAAGTGAAAACTTGGCCCAGACAACGTCCAGATCAGAACATCCTTGATTTTGATCTGAAAAGAACAGGCATTGATCAGTGTCTTTCACCTGGGTTTTCCCACTCAAATAATGTCTCATGAGAATGGAAAGAAACTCTACAGCCATATCTATATAAGTGAGTCCCAAGGCGGTGGGACTCTAAGAGAGTGGCAGAGAAGATGCTCTGAGCTTTGTTTGTAACTCTTACAGTGCTCTTGCTCAGCTGATGCTTTGGAAAGCCAGAACTATCCTGAACTACTTCACCTTTCTGTAACTGTTTCTGAAGTTGAAGATCAGGTGCTGAAAAGAAAGACAGGTTTTGACTTCTGAATTGCAGAGAACATTCAAATTCAAAAAAAAGCAAATCTCTAGTTTGTAAACACTAGAGAATAGCTGGGACAAGGAAGGGAAAGCTGTGTGCTATGTGTTGCTCCTCTTGTCTCTAGGAACCTCAGTGCTTTTGCTTGAAGGACTCATCTAACTTGTTGTCTGCATCCCATTGCATAGCTTAGACTCAGTGATATATATTCATGGAGTGTAGATGCTTGTTAAGTGTCATGAAAGCTAGTAGTAGCAACTCTAATCATAATTCAGTGCACAAATTCAGCCCTAAATATTGTTGTTGCAGAGCCGTCATTACACTTCTCGGCAGCACGTTTTTCATATGCTCATGAGAAAACTATCTATAGCAGGCTGGTAATTGACTTGGGCATTTTTAAAATGAGAAACCAAAATATGTGAACTCTCTCCAGTGGTTCCAGCTAGAAAAAGATATCTTTAGCAGCATAAGTGTTTCATTTTCCTACATGTCTCTTCTCTCAAGAACAGAAATGTGGAGAAACCTGTCTGGAAAAGGAATGCAATCATGATGTAGATGTAGTGACAACATATTCAGTGTCATGGATTTAAACGATTCTACACCAGTGGTAATACATTCCTTTTAAATCATAGTGGAACACTTCTGTAGCCCTAACCCTGCAGCTTTGCACCGAAAAGCATAATGGTGTTGCCCATAGTGTACAGTCCCATCTTCCCCATTAGACTTGCGAAGTGCTTCATTTAAAAAAAAAACAACAAAACAACAAAGAAAATCCCCACCTAAATTCAGTTGTGAAACACATTTTCTGCTAATGTAATCCAATGCTATAGATTTGTTTTCTCCATTAAGATGATCTTTTGATCTCTTCAGCTGGACTCTTGCCTTTCAATCGAGACATATTAAATCATGACTTTAGTTAATAAAAAGAATTTGAACTTTCAGAGTCCCCAGGCATTTTTCCCTCTATAACCTAGAAGAGATGCCAAATTTTAAAAGGAACTTAAAGAGTTTGACGTGTCACTCATGGTAAATTGCTGGAACGATAAATCAAGGAGATTTATTTTTGCACAAGTAATGGAGATACAGTAAGCAACTTTTCTTGTTTTAGAAATCTTTATATAGCATAGACATTTTCTCACTCTATTTGTAGTGATGGAGTGGAAGATGAATGAAATAATGTTGGATAAATGACTCTGATGTTATCTGACTAGTACTACCATTATCTCTCCTGGAGCTGTCAGAAATATTCCATTATATAAGACAGATAGTGTTCTAGTTACTGCCTAGAAGACTGGAATATAATGATTATACTGCTAAAACTAACCTTCATTTTCCTGTATAGGAAGCCACTATTTCAAGCCACTTAGTTAAAATATGTTATTTCTGGCAATTGTTATTTTTATAGTGAAAAGTAGCACTGTTCAAAAAATAAATTTTAAACACCCATGATGAGAACATTGATGTTTTATACTGTAGACAACAGTTTTAATCCACATATCTTCATCTTAGGAATGCTGAAAATTAATTTGGAATTAAAATACCTCTCTGCTTATGGATTGAAACCAGCACAACCTTCAGGTGGAAGGGGCTATTCATT
>NW_009648712.1:805241-828661 GCF_000708025.1 Charadrius vociferus | reverse complement strand
ACTCCTTTCTCCATGTGTTTTTCTCTACTTGACTGTAAATACGATTATGCTTGTGGTATCAGCTGGGGAGATTGCCAATGTATTGTTCTAGTCAAGGCCACACACCTTCTAGGCTGTGTGCCTAGGTTAATTATGTAGTAGCCATTAGTGGCATACTGTTAGTTTTTGTTTAATAAAGCAGTGTTTTGCAGTGGATAGCATTTAGCTGTTAAAAGGTAGGTCTAGGTAGTATACAATGGGCTGAAGTAAACACAGGGATTCTTCTGGCTTCACTCTGACTTGTGTGTTTGCATTTAAATCACAGTAGCCCAGGAAATTACAAAAATAATTTGACAGCATATTTATAAATTCCTGCCCGATACAAAAATATTAATCTTTCAGGTGATTTGTGAGACCAGATATTGCTCATGTAAGTGTTTTGGTAGGAGTTTTATTTATGCAAATTCAGGTTAAACAGGTGTTTGAATAACACCCTATCCTTATCTTAAAACACATGTTTACACAGAGATACAATGACCTTACTGTACATCTGTCTAAAGTGGCTCAAGGAGTCATAATGCCAAAGTGATTGCTCCGATGAAAGCCCTGGAAAAAAGAATTTCTGATACTGGAGCATCAGCCTCCCATCTGTCCAGGATGTTATTCCCATCCTAAACCCAGTAAAGGTATCAGTTTTGTAAAGTATGGCAGTTATTAATAAAGCTCACTTTGATGCTCTGGAAGAGATATTCAGGGAAAACGCTCTTTGCAGCATTTCATTCCATATCCGTATATCCAGTCAAGGATGGGATGAAAAACAGTCACTGCAGAGATACATGGGCCACAACGCCAGCAAGCATGGTGCTGTCTTATTGCACTGTCTCCATCTCCAACGAGAAAAAAAGCAGTTATTGTAGCATAGGACCCTATGCACAATAATAACAATTATCAGTTTGTTTTTCTTTCCTCCCTGCCAGCTCATAGTGTGAAATTACAGCCTTTGCACTGCTGAACTGCAAAAATTCTTCTGCTCCCATAGGTAAATCAAAGCAATAATTGGGCTGCTACTAATAACCCTTCTGATGTCAATAGTGTGCTTGAGTAGTCCTATGTCAGTGGTCATTTACTTCATTCAGAGAGTAGATTATAGAAGTTGTGCACCCTGGAGAAATCAGTACATTGAAAACTAAGCATTGCAATATGATATATAAATTGCTGAACATCTGAAATGATGCTACAGCATTACAACATCCTTTTTTTTTTCTTTTTTGATGCCACTAACCATGATGTTTTAACTCAGTGCTACAGGCATTTGAATTCATTGTGAGTAATAGCCATTGGTTGTTCAGTCCATTCTTCTACTCATTTGTGGTTAATGAACTATTGTGATTTTTGATGGAATGTTTGATGTTATTTGTATTTTGTTCATTAGGTTAAGCAAAGTTTTTAGTGCTTGTGTAGTCTAGGAAAAACAATTGCAGTGTGTAAATTGTATGCAGAAGTGCTACTTATTTTTCAACAGAAGACCGACACTCTTCAATCGGCAGCCTAATCAGCAGAAAATGGGAATTAATTAATTTTGCAATTTCAGGATTGTCTTTCATTGTTATACTGATTTTTTAGACTTACATGAAGTTTTATGGAATGCTAGTAATTGCCCAAATACTTGTAAATCACAAATAATGGCCCTACCGAAAGGGAGACTGGAAGTTGTCTCTTTCATATGTGAGCCAAGAGATTTATATCTGGCCTCTGTCCAGCTGGACAACAGAACAGATGAGCGAGGCAGAGGTGATTGCAGGCTTTTAAGACCATCAGCATGTTCAGCTTATGCATCATTAGAGAGGAATTCCTTCACCAGTGGTTTAAGAGTGATTATTATAGCTTGTTTTTATTTGAATACCTGACTGGAGACAGGCAGTATAAGTTAGTTATTATCTGAATAAAT
Organism: Charadrius vociferus; assembly: GCF_000708025.1. Lineage (NCBI taxonomy): Eukaryota > Metazoa > Chordata > Aves > Charadriiformes > Charadriidae > Charadrius > Charadrius vociferus. The sequence goes on along the minus strand of NW_009648712.1, from coordinate 826,734 downwards.
AACCATTTAAACAGTATGGTTTTGCTACTTTTTGCTGGTCACGTTTGCGAATGCAATGTAAATGGCTTTTCCTTCAGTGAATAATTAATAAATAATTCATGGGACTGAAAGTATTTTAAATGGATGAGAGAGATGGAAAACCTCTGGTGGCAAATGTACGGTTTGTTCCAGAGACCCAGGGTTCAGAATGTAAGAGAAAAGGAGACAGAAATATGTGCCCCAGGCCTCATACACAGAAGAAGAAATACCCTACAGTAAAACAGTCTGAATTCGTTTTTGACTATATAGCTTGATTTTTCTTCTCTGAGTTATATTTAGCCCAAGGGAAATTTACATATCCAAGAAGCTGAGTCTGAAGCTGTGGAAGGATGAGACAGAGGAAATATTCCAGCTTCCTTGTGATACCACACAAGTGCAAGTTATTTTTTTACATTGTATTTCAGAAAGGTGTTGAGCAAAACCAAAGCTTAGTGCTGTGACGACCATGAGAGAAGGCCAATGAATCATAAAAATCACCAGAGCGTAAGAAGTCAGTTAGTCCAAACACATGTCCTAACTCAGGATCGGCTGTACCTGGGTTATTTATGACAAATGTTCATTTAGTGCGTTCTTAAAGACACTGAGCGATGCAGACCTTATGGCTTCCCAGGACGTTGTACTCCAGAGCTTTCAGTGTCACTGGGAAATGCTGCAAATTAAACTCAGTGTTTCTATTCCTATACAACATGGAGACTAATCATACACTATCTTATTGCTCTGGAGCACCTCTTTACATGTTTTGTGATTGTTAGCACATATTCCCTCAGTGGTGTGTAGAATTAAACAAGCTTAAATCCTTAAAACTCTTTGCAGTCTTGCAATAAGCAGGTGCTGCAATCAAGATGAATCTTAGTGGATGACTGGTACCCAACCAGATGCAAAGTAATGGGATTCTGTGTTTTCTTATATTTTTTTCAACGTGTTTCATGCCTGAAGAAACCAGAAAGAGAAATGAAAAAATGTGGAAATGAACGGAAGAGAAATCCATCTGAAGTTATAACTCCATGAAGCTGGAACAATAATTCAGGGGTGTTTCACTCTGTCCTTACCCTCTTCTGATGCTTTTTAGGCATTGTCCCTTAGTTACCTACCCCTGTCAGAGATAGGGCTGTGGTCTGTGTAGTCCTTTGGGGTACATTTCATATCAAGGTAACTGTGTGAGTTTAATTGCCCCTTTGCTACCTGGTGGACTCTAGTTGTGGCTCTGGCTTTATCTTGTTTCTTTACTGTATTTCACTCATTGACTTAGTTTGGAGACATTGTCTGTAAAGTTGGGTGAAAAATTATAGTTTTGGCATAGTGTAGAGAGCTTTTCTTTTGGCTGAATGAACCACTTGCCCATGTCTTAGCAGATTTAGGCTTAATTAAAAAATAGTTTGGCCTTTGACCTAGTTCTCAGAAGGTCCTTTTTCATATGTTCCTCTATTATTTCCCCTTTGACTGCTTCTGCATCTAAATATTTATTCACAACAGATGAAGATATCCCAATACATGTACTTAGCAGTTCCTTCTACTGTCTGTTTTTAAGATTGATTAATCAGTAGCTTATAATAAAGTTACTTGGAATAAGTGATCCATCAATCTCGCCATAACAGAATTATCTCTATGAGTCTAACAATACAACTTGGAAAGACTCAGTTGTGTGATTTGACTGGGGAGTTAATACGGACACTTTCACTTTATATAAAAGAGGAATTTCTGCTTCCTGGTGCTTTGCCTTGAGCTCTCAGGTTCCAGTCAAAAATGAAGCCACGGATTCACTGTCTAGAGGAATTGAGGGACAGTGTTGCCTCCTACTTCTGCCCCAAAGGCAGTCTAAGGGATGGAGAGCTGCAGTTCTGCATTGTGCAACTCTATAAGCATTTTAATGACTTTGCTTTGAAACTTTGAGGTTCAAGTGCAAAGACATTTGCTTCAGGGCAATCAGTTCTTGGTCTGCTTGAAAATTTGGTAAGCTTCAACTGAACAATTCTCCTTGGCTGAGGTTCAAACACCAAGAAAAATTTTGAAAACTGAGTCGTTTCAGCATTTTTCAGGCTTGTAACGTGTCTCCTACAGATACATCAGGTGTTTAGTGAGTGCTATAACAGAGATATTAAAATAATAGTAAGTCATTTATCGAAGTTCTGATTTGCTCTTGTTTTAAGAGGATATCCAATGAAATGTAAAGTTTATACTCTTTTGAATTAACTTCTTTTTTTTTCTTTTTTTATCGCATCCTTTTAATTTCTTTTTAACAGAAATCAAAGAAGCTATAAGCATACTTTCTTGCATTTCAGGGAGCAAAAAGTCCATGCTTAGATTTCTTTAAGTCTTCTGGCAGCTTTATTCTTGAATCCATGTCTAACAGCACCGAAAGGACAGAGCAACTTGCATCTCTGACAATCCGACAGTCTACAGTCTACTTATCATGTATGAGGCTGACTCAAACTCCCCAAGAATCACATAGGGTTTTATAGCCTTTGCAAGCAACATCAATGAATTAAATTGGCTAGAACAAATAAGGTGACAAAGGCTAATGATGAGTGGCAGAAGAAATGAAAATCCTACAATTTACTGACTGACAAAGTCCTTGCTGACAATCAGTTACAGTAAGTGTGTTTTCAAAGAGATATTTTATAATTTCAGGCGTTTTAATAGCAGGCTCAATTTTATCAACTCATCAAAAGGATTACTGGGCATGATGACCTTTTATTTTGTATTGTACTTCCAGGAGTGATCAAGATCTGAGAACCAGAGTGCTGGATCCTAATATCATGAATATAACTGCTTCAGCCATCCAGACCATTGCTGGCAAGGCTACATTCCTCTTCCTGATGCAGAAAAACGCAGTTGTACAGATACATGCATGCTGTTTTCACTTGTATTTGACATTTTAATTTTGTTTCTAAGAGGGAGGGGAAGAAAGTCTAATTTGTCATTTAATGGCATTGTTCTGATAGCAGTCTCACCGGCTGCTGTTCAAAATCAATATTAACAGTCGAAGGATTTTATTTGCCTGGGAAAATTGACAGGACCCGCAATAGCTTTTCCAGAATAGCTCGCCATGTGGACACTCAGAATTATTGTCCATTTTCCTGCCTAGATAAGCTCTGAGTCAAATGCATATGTATTTTGCTGCCTATTGCAAAGTCTGAGGAAGTTAGCAGAAGCCCAGGAAAAGTAGGTGCTGTGCACAATTTGTGTGCTATGCACAATTTATTAGTATTTGCACAGTTCTCAGAAACTCAATACTCTATCCCAAGTAATTTCTTCAGTTGAGTAGGGAAGGCCAGAGATGGTACCTCTCCTTCATCCTGTAGTTTACCCCTGTGTTTTTCATCATGAAGTGTTTGTTTACCCTTTTGCTTTTTCCTGCTCTAACCCCTTTCCCTGGCCCCAGCCCCCAGGAGAAGCATAGGCTTGTGGAGGGTACTGAAGGTTTCCACCTCAGGGGCTGCTTAAGGTAAATCCAGAGACGAACAGCTCTGAACTTCAGAAAGAGATGAGCCTTTCTTGTAAAGCAAAGCTGGTTCTGTGAAATGATATGGGAGTTTTTAACCTGTTTTTAGATACGTGGCCTAGCTTTAATATGACAACTCACTTATAACAACTCCTCACTTATAATAACTCCAGCAGCAAAAATCCTTTACTTCAGTCAGTGGTAACTGGCTCTGTGAAAATTAACACACTGCACAAGACTGATCCTGAAGATAGTAACCCTGTTTGTCTAGCTTTTCCCAGTGAATGTTATATTTAATATCTAGATACCCATTTATTCTTCTTTATGTTCTTACTGTTGCAACATTTAAATGGAATTCTGAACAAGAAACTGCCTCCATAAAAATATTGCAAGAGGATATTCAAGTCAAATTTGGTCTGTCTTTATAATGCTGATTTGTCAAACCCATTTCTGGGAGTATCTTTCCAAAATAACAAACATTCCTTCAGATCTCAGGAGTTTGCTATAGTGAGGCTAGCTGGCTTTTAGTTTCTTTCATGCCTGGCAACTTTTTGTGTGGTGACTCATCTGATTTTTAATAGATGTTGCATAACACTGGTTTTCATTGTGCCTGTTTTGTTTTCCACCATATGGAGTTTCTCAGTAAGAGTATACTTTAGAAGAAGGAGCTGATGCAAATGTGCTGTTCTTTTCCAATTCTTGGTTTTAGGAAAGGTGGACAAAGACAAGTTATTATTCATGTGCAGAATGACTAAGAGGCCAAGGGCAATGGAACTGCCAACCTTTAATTTTATATGCTTTTCTGTTGGAGATTTTGGTACAGGTAAGTATTTTGAAGGACAGTAAATCCAGTTAATTCCAACTATCATTAGGCTAAAAATAGTAAGAAAGACGTAAACAAAGTGTTTTATCTCTTACATCACTTGCATAAGTAAATAAACCTCTGAGTATTCAGCATTACTGAAAATAGAGAAACTGGGTTTCAGACTGGAAGAACAAAGGACTGTACTTTAGATATAGACTGGAAAACTTTAATAGTGGCCTAAAATTTTGCACTTTTTTTTTTTTTTGGCGTATGTGTGTTTAAAACAAACCAAAACAAAACAACACAAAAGGCAGGTGGAGAGGGAGGGAAGCACAGAGAAGCAAGCATATGTGCCAAGGAGCATGGGATTCTTATCACTGAATCATAGAATCATTATGGCTGGAGAAGACCATTAAGATCATCAAGTCCAACCATTATCTAAGTCTATTGGGCCCACTTCTAAACCATGTCCCTGAGCACCATATCTAGACAGTTTTTAAATACATCTAAAGATGGCAATTTAACGACTTCCCTGGGCAGCCTGTTCCAGTCTTTGATAACCCTTTCAGTGTAGAAGTCCATCCCCACATATTCACGTCACAAATGCACAATGGCTTCATTCTCCCCTAGTGTGATAAAACTCCCCTACACATTTGCTGTCATCCAGAGTCCCCTGATCCCAGCTCAAAGGTATTGTCTCATACAAGCATTGAGCTAACAAAGGAAAAATGTGCATCTAGCTTAGGTGGGGTCTGTAGGAGGGGTATTTGGGATCCACAAAGCTGTGTAAGATTGCTTTCTCCCACCTCCACCTTTGCACAGCTCAGTGTGAACTTGTCCCTCTCCCCCTTCTGATCTATTCCTGGTCCTTCCTCAATGCATTGTGTTTTTTTTTGCTCCAGCCTTCCTCAGCTTCCTCTTTTGTTATTTGGTCCATGGATAATCTCACTTGAAACCTTACATTTTATCTCAAACTGGGTGACAGATGACCTTTTGAAAGCTTTAGTTATTTTGAAAATATGAATAACTTGCTGTATGAATTGGAGAGAAGCTGCTTGCTGCTGTTTGGCTGTATTTGAGAGTTGAACTGATGAACTGATAAAAGTACAGAAATTTCAGATGCTTTTTCTTACCTCTTTCTCTCTCTAACCTAAGCACTCCCTGAAATCTTTGAATGCCTATGTCCTCTTGAAAAGTGTAGATTTATAACCCATGGAAATGATGTTTTGTTCTTATCAGAAAATGTGAATTTGTTTCAGAATTTGCTTTAGAAATCAAAATATTTTTAAAAGACTTTAATTTTTTATTTACAGAAATCTTTAGCAGAATTGCAACTATGAACCCATGATTTGTTAAGAGGAAACAAATGCAATTATATTTATGGCTTAATTCATTAGATGATTCAGCTGTTTGAGCTTTGAAAGTACAGGACAGTGAACTGAGATCATGAAAGCAAAACTAAACAATCTTTCATTTATAAGGAAAGGATTTGGCTTTAGCCCAAATGAAAAGAAAAAAGGCTATTTTTAAAGAAAGTTAACAGCATACTCCAAAAATCTTGTTCTGTTCTAAGAAAATTGTACAGAGTAGGTATACATACTCATCAGCTTTATTAGAGTGCAGCACTGTAAGGCTCTTTTCAAGTTTATCATGCCATAATTAATTATCTAAATATTTTCCTTTGGCTTTGCCTTTGGCATCTTAATATGATTTTTCACAGCCCTTTATTCTCCTCATTGTCATATGAGCTGAGCTTTCACTGCTTGTGAGAAAAGACTAGGGAGTTCTGGCTGGTCCTGGTTTCAGGAAAGTCCATTAACATATAAAGCTTGTGCTTGTTTTATTATGAATTTTCTCTTGTTTTCCCCAGTGCTAAATGTAATAAACCTCAAAACAGGTGCATTGACTCAGTTGGCATATTTCCTACTTGCCCTGACTGTTCTTAGCAAAGATGCATAATGGTACATTATCTCCTATCCAACAGTGTGTTCTAAGTTTCCTAATATCCCAATAAAATTGCCAGCAGGTATAATTCTAGCTCTTCAGAGTAAGCAACATTTTAGTTTTCCATGGGAAGGCAATTTCCTACCTTTGCCCATGAGTAAGCCTAACATGAAGGATGCAATATGAAGTTGGCATAAATCCACTAGACCCTCTTTACTTATTTTACTGTGCTATGAACATCTCAACTGATGTAGATAGCAAAACAGCTGGGTAGATTATGTCCTGTGTTTGTAGCCAACATTCTTCGACATTTTCAGCTAAAGTGGTATAAAGGTATAGCAATTCTGATATCCATCTACTGTACCAGGTCTTATACTGGGAGTTTAGAAAATCAAGAACAAGGCTTAAGGAATCACAAAATTTCTGTTATTTCATGCCAAGGATGTTCTTTTTATGAGGTTGTGGTATTCCTCTGGTAAAGCAGAGGTTCTAAAAATTAGTCCATTAGGTAGAGACCACGTTCTGCCAGGGCAAAGTGGTATTCCAGAAGATGAATTTAATTTTTGGACACGGAAGTAGAGACAAGTCAATTAGAATTGAAAAGGTTATTTTAATTCTGTAGAAGATTGTCTGCTGTTTCTGGAGTACTGGCTAGTTGTAGCTTCTGTACTTTTTCATAAGTTTGATGGGCTTTGGAAAAGTACCTCAGGAATGATTTGACGTCCAGAAAAGACATATTAGCTAGAAAAACTAGAGAAACTCAAACTGATCAGTTTACTGAAGAGCAGGTTGGAGGCTTACATGTTCCAGTATTTACCTTGTAAAAGAAATTTCTAATAATCGGCATTTATTTAATCTAACAACGAATCACATAATGAGAGCCAATTGGTGGAAAAATCTTCAAACTAGAAATATGAACAACTCTTAGCAGAAATGGTAAGCAACTCTGAACAGCAGAGTTTAAAAGCAATTAAAATTGCTGATGTGTTTCCCATTAAGTTTGATTTGAAAAGTAATAACAGGACTTCTCGGCACTGTGTATGCTTTATCTCCCAGTAACTCTTGATGTTCCCTTTTGACTTTAAAATATATGCATCTGTCAATGACAGACAACAACATTCCCCCCCCCCCATTTAAAGGTGTACAAAACAGTAGTGTTACCTTGAAAAAATCTTGGTTCTAATAGGAATTTATGAAAACTTATGAATTTTGCCCTAAAAGCAAAGATAAAACATCACAGTGTATCTTTTGTATTGCATGTGCAGGTTACATAAGACCCCAAAAAAGCCCAACCCCAAAATACTGCGAATTGTGATGACTGGGAGTTTAAATTTAAACTAAATGGATTGATTTGGTAGGAAGTGAATCACACACACTTGGATGCCCCTCTGCTACCCTTCAACATTGTTTGATTATTTTGCTAATTCTAGAATGCTGCATTCATTCTCAGTGGATGACTATTGAGTATCAATACAGATTTGTTTTCCTACCTGCTAGGCATTTGTTTTCCCAGCCTTCTCTTTTTTCAAAACTGCTAAACAGCTTCTGCCCCTTGTCTGCTTTCAGCAGCTGGTGCCAGAGGTGCCATAAATGAGAGTTTTCCAATTACAGAGGGTTAAATTTAAAGAGGAAGATCCACTGTAACTGGTCATCACCATCCCTGTTGCGGCCTCTGTTAATACCCAGCCATTGCCAAGAATGGTTAGCTCTACCTGCCACGCGGAAAGTTGCTGAGGCAGACTTTGATGAAGATGCAGACCTCTTGCTCCAAGTCCATGCTCTGAATATTTCTCCCCACCATTATCAGAGCCTCCTCATAAAGGGAGGGCTATGGCCTCCCCCACGGGTGGAGGTGAGCAGCCTCAGTCACAGGGCACACTCCCACAGGTGCACACAACAAGATGTTGTTCATCTTCAGTGCCTTGAGTTGGTTTCCCTGGCCTCTACCGGAACAGACTCTGCCAGGCCCCTACCCTACGGTCCTATCAAATCTCATTTGAAGGGGTTCCAGGAGGCAGTAAGGATCAGCATCACTTTGCTTTCTATCTCCTGTTGTCTTTGCTCTTGCCCTTCCCCCTTACTCTGAAGAATCATAGGGTGAAACAATAACAAATGTAGAAAACTCCAAGTTTTTCAAGTAGAAGAATTCTTATTTCCTTGTTAACCATATTATATATCGCTCTTGGTCAGGATTTTCAAAGCTCCATTGACTTCAGATGGGGCAAAATTGAAAACTTCTCATCTCATATCTTTTTTGCTGTCCTTCCTCCTCCCCAGCTGCCAGCCTGTGGGAAAGGAATTTATATGCCAAGATGACATCCACATAAGCCCAGAAGGGACATTTCACTGGGGCAAATTAGACCGTTCCTCTTCCATCTTGCTCCTTTTCTTTAGAAGAAAAAGACTGCATCGCGGTGTTTCAGCGTTGTAGAGGATTATGGTCTGAAGGGATAAAACCAATGTGCAGGTTGTAACATAAGCACATTGTGAGATCCTTTGCATAGTTAATAAATATTTTTTTGCTATTGCTGCACTTTCAGTCTCCCCAAAAGAGGGTGAAAGTCAGCTTTAATACCTCATAACCCGTATCTATCAAAGATGATATCAATATTCCACATTGCTCATTTGTCTGCATTACTATGTGTTATACACTTACAAGTATAACAGTATACTTCGCTTATACAAAGATACAACTTTTTAGAACTCAAATTCTAAAGAAGAGATTCAGTTTGGGGCTCTAATTTCAATCAGTTTGGGTCAATACACTTTTATCCTGTTCCAAATTGTAATTCACATCACAGTGTCAAGGATTTTACGCTTTGTGAAAATTTTGCTACCAGTGGAAGCCATGCAGGCTGAGCAAGTACACAATTTTCCTGGGGAGGTGTACAGTCTTTATCAAGCTGGGAAATTTCTACTATTGAAAGATTTCATGCCAGAGCAAGCTGAACAAATCGTCACTCTCATACAGTTAGAAAGCTGCTTGCTGAAATCCATCGCAAACCAAACTAGAGTCGACCTGGCATGTAATGAGCTCACCCAGGGGCAATGCAAAACAGATCTGTATCTTGAAAGCAAAATCTATCCTGGTGCTAACATTTATGTATTAATATAAAACTGTGACATTACACAGGTTTTATACTCCCTTGATTTGTGTTTATAGCACAACAGAGAATTATCCTCCTTTGATGGATTATGCCCTTTGCTATTCTCAGGTATGCAAACTGAGCCTATTTTATGATAGCACAAGTAGTTATTAGAGTGTTTTTATTTAAATGCTGTGCATCAGGTTTGAATGAATTATTTCTGATATTTCTGAATATCTACTGAATATCTACAAATTATATTTAAGTTAAGTTTAGGATCCCATCTGATATAAAACTATTTTGACCTGTATCTCAATTAGAGGAATTGTGTTGCAGATTAAAGAGAAAAAAAAAAAAAAAAGAAAGAGAAATGTGGCAATAAGCTCAGGGCTGATCTTACAAAGGTATAAATGAATGGGGTTGGGTTTTTTGCATAGTCTTCTTTCCATTCTATCCAAAGGATTCATTTTCTCAAATAATAGGATACCCTGACCTGTGTTTTCCTAGGTCCTCTTTTGTGGGGGGAAAAAATGTGGGGTGGGGAATTAAAAATATAATAGAAAAAAAACCACAATGCAGAATAGTGTTTGTGATTCCTCCGAAACTCTGGTTTTCTTCTGGCTGTGGCAGGCACCACTGGGTCATTGTTCTTTTTTTCATTCTCTTGTTCTACACTATTTCACCCTCTTTTAAGATCCTCTGCAGTTTACAGAAGTTACTGCATGTCCTAACACGGTACTGGGATCTGCAGAGGCCCACTGAAAGCCCTTTTGGAATGATGGGAGAATCAAATCCAGTTTTTCTGACCTCTTTCAGTTTTATTAAGGCACATTCAGATTAATAGCAGTGGCATTTCAAAATTTAATGTTAGGAAGCGGGAAATGCAAGCTTACTGCGGCTTCTGTGACTAAACTAGATCCAAGACTTTGCAAAGAAAACATGTAAATCCCCACATCTATGGCTTCAACTATATTGTCAAGTTGCTTTGTTTCTGACTTCATCTAAGGTCCTATTTCACTCATTATCTTTACTACACACATGCTAGCTTGCTTGTAGGCTCAAATTTGGTGTGACTCAACTAGTTCTCTTAGTGAGAAAGCCTAGGAATGGACCAGCAAAGAGTTTCATGCCAACATCGATATTCTGCAAGAAAAGTAACCCAAAAGTCTCAGTTTTAGGGAACAAAGTAATTTATTGTACACTGCAATCAGATATACCTGAAAGGAAGCATGATGGATGAGAAGGCAGGAGCAGTCAGGGTGCAGGTTGAAGGAGCTGAAATCAAGTTTAACCACTAGCTGATTAGTATTTCAGGTTCCCATAAGAGAGACAGGTCTGCCAGACTTTCATCTAAACTGCAAGACCCTGGTCCCTGCATGTTAGGTCAAGTTCCGACTATGTTTATTGGATGAAAAGAGTTTATCACATTTTCTTGTTTGTTTTTTTCATTTGGAAGATCAGGACACCATCCCCCTGTGGTGTCGTCCTGCATTGTGCAGTTGTGTGGTTTGGATGTAACTGTAGAGCCTCCTAAGGTAAACTCCTGTCTACCTCTTTCCATTGATTATACAGGGAGCCTACGGAGACCAGCACGTTTCCCTGAGGGGTGTGAATGTCTGCAAAACTCCACTCATCAGTATATCGGTGAATGAAGCTTTGACCTACAGCTTAAGAGACATTCCTTCTGCCTTTTCTCCTGTCTCTCCCAATTCATGCACGTTTAGCCCAATGTAGCCTTTGGGGCACACTGAGAAGGAAGCTGGTCATACCATTTTGTTTTGTCATGTGCAAGCCAGTCATGACATTCTGCTTTCCAAGCACTTCGAACGCAGATTTTCACCGAAACAAAATCCTTGGAAAAAATATTTCACTTCTAGGTAATGGTGGTAGGTAATCCTTTATCTTCTCCTGCTGAGAAATTGGAGTTTTTCATACACTGTGGGAGAAGGAGTTACAAAAAGGTTTTATCCTTCTCCAAAGCTACACAGTGGCATTTTATGCTGCAAGTTTGCAAGACACTTGGTAATGGTAATCAAAACAGACTATGAAAGGGTAATATGATACTGGCATTTCCACAGATAGTCTTGTCTACAGCCAACAAAACCCATGATGATGGGTGTCCTAGAAATGTGCAGGCTTCTGTTATTTACTTTGAATGTTTGCTTATATTTCAAAATAATTATAGGTAGACAGGCTATTTAATCAGAAACAATTTAAATGTATCAGGGTGAAAGCTAGCATTTGTATCTGCTGTGTCCAATAGAATAATTAATTATATATACCTGAAGTACAGATATAAAGCACATTTAGAAGATTTTCATTCTATGTCACAAAATTCTTGTTCCTAATAGTATGTATTGACTGTTTTACTTATGACAGGACTTATAAATATGTTTCCTGACAGAAGAAATTAAGTTTTTCCGTGCTAGATTGGAGAAATGTCCATTTGGTCCATCATCACGACGGTGGCCAGGAATGAATGTTTCAGAAGAAAATATAAGAACCAGGCAGTACCTAGACATGGGGTAACGTGCTCTGCAGCATTAGTTTTTACATTGAGTTTGACTAGACAGAGATATATGTAAACCTCAAGGCAGGCGGTTTGGTACTAACGTTTTGTTAATAGACTATGGTGACAAGAACTTCCAAGGTTGTTTGAACATCACCTTCCCTCTTGAATCTGGGTAGGCTTATAGCTTGAGTGATCTGTTGTGGCACCTCCTGAGCCTAATCATAGGCTGTGAGAGAGCATTTCCTTTGCCAGTTTTGAATTTATTACCTTTCAATGCCATTAAATAGCCCTTTGTTACCTTTCAATGTCATGAAATAGCCCTCTTCTTTTTTTTTTTTTTTTCTTTTTCTTGTATTATGAAGTGGAGAACAGTGACTTTACGTGCAGTGCAGCTTTCAATGTATAGGTTGTTTCCCTGAGGAAGATACCTTTCACAGCCAAAGCTCTTCACGGATGCTCTCACATGTTATGGATAATTGCTCTGGCTTATTGCAGCCCACCCTCAGATGAGTCCTGGTTCCAACAGCTTCTGTACTGTGCTGTGGGCAGTGTTCCTAAAGACTACGTTATATTTAGCCATCTCGTGAGGGTTGACATTTCTTTCATGAGCCTGGGTATTGAAATGCATTTCCTCATACTTATTGTTTACACTTTTAGTGGGTGCCTTTGTTGATATGTCTTTCTAAAAATAGCTGTTAAGTAAGAAAGATGCTGAATAATGTTCCTTAAAGCTGTTATGTACGGATGGCCAAAACATTCCTATCTGAAGGCAAATCTAGGAAGTTTGCTTGTGGTTGCTTGTTCATAATGTCTTCATCAGAGTACATGCACTTCATAAAAGTGGGATTTACGGGATTTAAAACAAAGAAATTGTGAAGATTTTCTTTTGAACCACAGTACGAGAAATGATGAGGCAGATTCTTTTGAGATTATTGTACTTGCTGCTGTAGTGAAACTCAACACCTAACTCTTCTTTTACATTGCATATTTTATTTTGTTCAATGTTGATTTTTTCTATTTACACTTATCACCTGAAATCCAAGCCAACAACTGTGACAAGACATAGGTGGCATTTATAAAAGGAATGCTAATAGGGATACTGAGATCCACTGCCATGAACTGGCTCGTGCCAAACAAACCATCTCAACCTCCAAAACAGAGGGCTGCACACAAACTGCATTGGGAATGGTCCCTGGGCCACACTTACTGGCAAACCACACCTGAGATTTGTTCATGAAGGTTGCTAGCTTAAAACAGGCTAAATTTGTTTATGATACACAAGAAAAAAATATTGAAAAAGTTTGAGTGGTTTTAATTAATTATATTATTGTTCAGAAAAATAAAACCATTTAGATTATGCTGGGTCTACAGATTTGGAAGATAAATTTTCTCCAGATTGAATGGTCTCAGTCTTGACTTCATCTTTCTGATAAGAATATAAAATTGAAACACTAGCATTTAAATCAAAAGCTGCTGCTCTTGATCTGTACTAGTATATGAAATAGAGATGCATCTCACAAGTATCAGCAAGGTGTTCTTTCTGCTAATACTGTGATTATATAATGATGGACATTAGTGCTAGAAGTGTTGGTGAGAGTTTATCTTGATCTGCCTCTGGCCAACAGGGGGAAACAATGGTTAAACACTTCCAGTGATGGTGAGTTTCTAGTCTCCCCAAGTACCTATTCCAGCACCTAACTACTGTTGGCACTGGAAAATAATTTCCTAAATTTCTTTTCTTCACTTTGAGGCCTTTTTTATATTATCAACAGTGGTATACAGAAAAAAGAATCTAAATAGTCTTTCACACCTAATCCACGCATTTTATTGCTTCTTTACTCATATACAGTACACAGAATCATAGAATGGTTTGGGTTGGAAAGGACCTTAAAGGTCATCTAGTTCCAACCCCCCTGCCATGGGCAGGGACACCTCCCACTAGTTGAGATTGTTCAAAGCTCCATCCAGCCTGGCCTTGAATACCTCCAGGGACAGGGCATCCACAGATTTTCTGGGCAGCCTGTTCCAGAGCCTCACCACCCTCGGTAAATAATTTCTTCCTCATATCTAATCTAAATCTATCCTTTTTCAGTTTAAAACTGTTACCCCTTGTCCTATCACTACACTACCTCATAAAGAGTCCCTCTCCAGCCTTCTTGTAGGTCCCCTTCACATAGTGGAATGCTGCTATGAGGTCTCCCCGGAGCCTACTCTTCTTCAGGCTGAACAACCCAACTCTCTCAGCCTGTCTTCATAGAAGAGGTGCTCTAACCCTCTGATCATCTTCATGGCCCTCCTCTGGACTCACTACAACAGGTCCATGTCCTTCATATGTTGGTGGCTCCAGAGCTGGATGCAGTACTTCAGGTGGGGTGTCACCAGAGTAGAGTAGAGGAGAAGAAGCACCTCCCTCGACCTACTGGACACACTTCTGATGCAGCCCATGATGTGGTTGGCTTTCTGGGCTGTGAGGGCAAATTGCCAGCTCATGTTGAGATTCTCATCAATCAACACCCCCAAGTCCTTCTCCTCAGCGCTGCTTTCAAATTTTCATTTTAAAGGGCTGGTCCATCACGCATTTTTCTGTATTCTCAAGAGTCTAATAATAAATGATGGAGAAAGCTGCAGGTCAGATTAATTAGTCTTTTTGAATATGTGTGTGCATTAGCATTACTGGATGATCTGTTACTGCTTTATTAAGCTCACAACATACTTCTTTACACTGATTCAGTACGATGAAGGTCTCCCAAGTTCAGCTATTCAAACTTATGATAGACATCTAAGTCAGATGCAAATCAGAGGACCAAAGTTAAATGCTTAATTTCCTTATATAATCTATGAATAAAAGTAAATACTTCCATGAAAGGCAATCAGAACATCATTAGCTCATCTATATTAATCTTATTATTATCTTATATTAAACTATATTAATCTATATTAACTTGTATACCCTGTTAGCTACCTCCTAGCTGACATTCATCATAACCCATATTAGAGGATAGCTAATGTTACAGCTTGATGTGGTAGAAAATACTGCAACTAGAAGAGGCCAGGAATTTTCCAATTACATGGAACAGGCATGAGAGGTTTTGCTGGTAAAGTGCCATATGCTTGATGAAAATCATCAAGCTCAATACTCTTTTTTTTCCCCCTGAAATAAAGCAGGAAACCCCTCCGCATAGAGGATCAGTACTCTGCAAACCTAATGAAGAAGCAAAAGTCATGGCTGTAGGCAACGTGATTACAGGAACTACCTTACTGGAGGACAGACCTCTGCTAGCAGGTTATACACCCATACCTTGCCTTTAATCCAGAAAACATATTGGTAGACTGTGTATATTTTCCACAAACTCTGGAGGTGGGTTTCGTCTCAAGTATCTTTAGACATCTCCAACACGTATGGATATATCAGAACTGCTCTGTTAGACTCCCTTTATTGTCAGCAGGGAGAAGCAGGTACCAAGAAAAATGATTCATCTGACCTGTCTCAGAGATCTGCTGAAGGAAGAGATGACTCATAGTTCAGCAAATTGTATTACTCTCCATTGATAAGAAGTTTAGACAAGTAACCCAGATGCAAGTAAATCCCACCCAAGAAAACAACACTGATCCGTAAGTCTGGGACAACAGAAGTCTTCTAATAAAAGGAACAAACAGTCTCATTCCTACAGAAGAGCCAGATTTGCAGTGTACCTGCTTCAGAGATTATTAAACAACAACAAAAAAAAGCAGTATCACAGTACTATGATCAAAACCACAAGTCATACATTTGAAAAACAAACTTTTCTACATGTTGAAGGTCATCTTATGTTGACAAAGATAAGAGAAATGAGAAAGATCATTTCTTTTTCAGAATCTTTATATAATTGAAACATGTTATATTAGCTTTATATCCCTGAACCTTTATTTGGCCATCAGCCAGTGCAGCCCTTTCTGAGTAGTATCACCTTTCCATTAACATGCAAAAGTATAGCTTAAGGCAAGTAGATAAAAAGAAAGAATACTGCTTTGGAAGTCCCCTTGCTTCTCTCTGGGATCATAAAGTTTCTCCAAATCTGAAATTTAAAGTGTACTGTGCTAAGCAGCAAATAGTTCACGGCTAGTTCAACAGTTCAGAGCCAGTCCTTCTACTCCTGCTATTTCATCATTACAGATAATTGTATTTCCTAGAGCCTTTTTTGAGGAGTTATGTAATTTGGTGAAACTCTGTCTTGCTCTCTGCCTCCTTTTCCTTCTTTTTTTGTTTTTTTTTTTTTTTTTTTTTTTTTCCCCCCCCCCCCCCCCCATCCCCCAATGAAAAGCTTAGTTTTATCTCTGATGGCTGTAGAGGAAAGGTAACAAACTTGATTGGGAGAAAGTGCTCAACCACAATTGAAAGAAACACACTCAGAAGTCCCATAGCTTCCTCGGGCACCTGTAAGGCTGCCAGGCTCTCTCCCAAACACAGAGCTCATCAGCACGGATTGCCCAAGACCTCTGTCCTTCTCCTGTAGTGCTCAGCTCAGCTGCAAGATTAACTCCAGCTGCACAGGCTGATCCTCGGGGTCATCGAAGCCTCAGCACCACGTAATGATGAAGGAAGGGACATGAAAGGAGTAGGCGGAGGCTGCAGGGGGAAATGCACACACTCCAAAAGAAAAGGGAAGCCAAAATGGTAGGGATGGGCAATCTGACAGAATAACAGTGAGGTCACTGAACCAAAACATGACAAAATACGCCCAGAAAGCTAGGCAGGAAAGGAGACAATTCCCCTGGCTGTTTCCACTTAAAGAAAACAGTAGCAATGTCAAGCCATGGGTTTGACAGAGGGAGCACAACAGCCACGTGGAGAGGTCATCACCTTCCCCACAGCTGAGGAGAGTAACCAGAGTACACGGACTTTCAGCAAAAGGGAGGTCAAAGCTCCTAGCAGATTCAGCCTTCTAAAAGATGATGATGATGATGAACATTCGGCAAACTACAGGCTAGTCTGGAAAAACAGCAGGAAGCTTGTCAATAATTTCTAGATCTTCTTAATAAAGAGAAATTAAGCTTCTTTTTGAATACGGTAGTCACAGAAGAATCATGAAGAGTCTCCTCCTTTCTAGAGGATCAATTTAAGGGAGAAAAGTCTGACATTTCGGTTTCTCACAAATTAGCACATGGGCATCAAAAGAACAATGCAAGCACCTGCAAAGGTAATTACCCGTTTTGACCTGAGTGGCTAATCAACATATTGAGGCTGTGGTCACACATCCTGATCTGGCTGCAGCAGAGCCAAGTGAAGAAGCTGCCAGTCCCAGCTTGTTCCCATTTGTCTGCCACCACCACTTTGCTGAAGGTTACTGACCTGTGGACCCACTGGCATAACTACTCAGACAAGTGCTCTCTGCTTCATTAAAAACAAACCAGATGAGCTGAAATGCCATACATATTAGGTCTTCTCCGGGCTGGACTGTTGCAGGTCAGCAGAGTCCTGATGTGATCACCTGAGCAGTCCCACCAGCAGTGCTGGGGGTCCCAAACCTCGGCGAACTCTGCTCAAGAGCTGTTTCTGTATGGAGAATGGAGATCAACCCTTTCCTCCTCATGCTGTTGGATTCAAACACCTCCAAGCCTCTTCCCTGACAACACTCACCCTATGAACTCTGTCACTAGGTTTTTCCCAGGTCATATTAAAAATCTTTCTCTGACTTTCTGCTGCCTTGGCTGTCAGCTTCTCTGGTGTTTCTGCTGTCTCCAGCCTTCCCCCTCCCTGGCAGCTTGTCCCACAACGCCCATCCTCCAGCAGAGCCCTTCCTCCCACGTAGTTCAGGTCCCTGCAGCTGCCGTGTGTTTTGAGTCATAGCTCCCAGTGCTTCGGTTGTCTGCTTGGTAAAGGAGCTTAACTCCTTTATGGCACAGTAGCAAAGTGCATGGGTTCTTCAGGGAAATGGTAAATTAGCTGGTCCTTGCTCTGCATTGAAACTAGGCGCAGAGAATTACCACACGGCACAAATTTAAGTAGCTCTCTGGCCCAGGAGATACAGCGGGCTGGGTTTTGGGACGGGACAGAGACTCTGAGAAATACGCACAGGGCATTCCTATGTTTAAGAAGTTTTTCCCATCCTTCATTGCGGTCTCATCCCCCAGACATTGATGGCTGGCCTGAAGGAAAACAGACTGTTTTTGCTCTCTGGTCTGAACTGTCCTTTCCTTGTGTTTGAAGTAAGCCTTGTAGCTGAAAGGCAGCCTCTGCCAAACGTGCTGGTACCCATCAACCTGAGCCCACTGGTGTGGGACAAGCCTGAACAGGGTTCCCCCCCAGCTCCCAGCACTACTGTATGTACCTTTAATGTGTCTGGCTTATGATTTTACTTTCAAATCAGATACACAGTATAATTAGAAGTGACAGCAAGAGAATATGTTCTTAGGGAGGCGCATGCTGTTAAATATTACATCTGATTTCTCCATAAAATTTTCCGACACTGGTGTTTGTTGAGTTACTTGCTGTATCTTGGCTGGTATGGTTTAAACATGAAGACCCAAACAAACCTCATAATGAACTTGTAATACTTGTAAATGAGGCAGGAGTAATCAATAACTCTGTTTTCCTCTCATTTTCTGACATGTTTGTATATCCTGGCCTCAGTCCATGTTTGGTGTGAGAGGGTCCACAATCCATCACGAGGAACCACGGGCAGAAAGCACTGGTCCTGTCATGACTGAAACTTCTGCTGTGAGATTTCTTGTCCAATTTCTCCAGTTCACATAGGGACTGAGCTGTTACCTGAACTTTCGGGCTATCTCAGAACTGAATGAAATTTCTCATACTTCTGCAGTGCAGTCATCATTATTCTTTGTCATTGTGTAATCCCTCTTTGCTGAATGCAGCCCTATAAAGCTCTTCACCTCTAGCTCCTATTTGTTTTTATAAAGCCTATTTTCTTGAAAGGTTTCCTTGTATTGACAGCATATAGCATTTTCTCCCTGAGATCTTTTTCATTCTGACCTGAAAACTTAATGCTCATCTCTCTGTTTTTTAATCTTTCAAGCTGTATCAATGCAACATTCTCCCTTGCTTTCCTCAGGAATTTTTGTGAATGTTTGGCTTTGATCTTTCTATGATTGTTATAAGATCAGGCCCAGGAAAACTTCAAACACTATACAGTCGTTTGGTGTTTTGAAACAGACCTAAATTAGAACTGTATTTTTAAATATACAAATTGTATGAGTTTCAGCAAAGCTCAATGAATTTTATTTCTATATTTATTTATTTTTGGTTTTATACCACTAATCAACTCATGAAAAATTTTACTGATCACAGGTCAATAGCTAAACTTGTTATCAGTCAGGTATAAAAATGTACAAATCAATATAATCACTTTCTTGCTATCCTTCTCTGTTAAAAGCACAGAGGGAATAAAAGCAGTGGAAAATATAACGAATTACTTAGAATGTACTGGGAGAGAGGGAGTCAGTGCATGATTGTTTCTTTTCTTGCCCTAAAAGTCTTTTTTATTCCAACTTCTACTATTCCAGCTCTACTACAGGAGTAACCTGTCCCTCTAGGGTTGACCCTAAACTATGGGAAATGTGTAGCCAAGTGCAACTAGCAGTAAGGCTGCAAGTGTTTCTTCTAGAGAGATTCTGTTCCCATTGGGGTGAAAAGGATGGTGGTGCTCTTCAACCCAGAAGGGACTACTTGAGTGAAAGGGCAGCTGACCCTGGGCTGAACTAACTGGTCAGTGTGAGTGGGTACTTACCAGGGTCAGCTCTAGCAACTGATTTTTAGAGGGAGTCTGCAAAAATGTGGCCATGCTTGATGAAGTCTGGGAACAGCATGTTCTGACCATCAGCATGCACATTGTCCTTGGGTAGCTACCTATGGGATGGAGGAGTCTCTGCAGCTCCACACCTCCAGTGATGTTGCTGGTATTAGTTTTTCTAGTGTCCCTCAGTCATAAGAAGTACCCTTGATAGGAGTCAGTGTCAGGTTTTATAGAGCACTTGGCCACTGGCCAAGCCTACTTTTTATTTCTTTCCTGCTTGGCAAAATCCTCCTCCCACCTTCCGCCAACCTTTGGCTTGGAATGATATCACTATTACCAAGCTTCACATGAATTAATTCGCTTTTGTAACACACCTAGGTTTTCTTCCAATACTCACTATCTTTCATTGAAATGTTTCTGACATGGATCTTCTCTGGCATTAACCTGACAGCAAGAAATCCAGATAAGCACATAATAACTTGGCATCCTTTAGGCCAGCCTGACTTTCAACCTCTACATTCAGGTAGATATCCCCACCTACTTTGCAAATCTCTTCTGGGGACATTAATCTTTTGAACACAACTGCAGTGTGTACATTAAGTAGATCTGCTCTGACATGGTCTTGTGTTTGCCTAGCTCACCCTCTAAATGTGTTCACAGTGCCTGGTCTGCAAATTATGTACATGACTAAATACCAGTCTACCAAGGCAGGATGGCTCCAAGCTTTGAAAAATCCCAGGCTGCTGTCTTGTTGGAGCCAGTAAGCTTGATGCGCATGTATCTTCTCCTAATTCTACCTGTCCGCTGGGCTTGCATCTGCCTTTGATAAGAGTAAGGCAGAAAGAAAGCAAAAGAAGCAGAGCTTCTGAACGCTCCTCAGCTTCTAGCAGCTTGTAATGTATCTCCTCAAATCAGTACTGGATTTATGTTGAACTGGGCGAATAAACTTTACTACACATTGAACACCTTAACTACCATGCAACATCTTCTGTGTAGAGTACATATCGTGGATGAGAAATACATCATTTAATGCAAGCTCTATATGTGATTTATATGATCTCTTGCAGGTACCTTTCCCACCAGGACTTAAGTTGCTGTTACGGATCTTGACATGGAAATGCAAAGTAATATCACATTAGTGTCAGGGTCTTGATAAGATTAAAAAAAAAAGCAACATGTTTATATTTTGACTATAGTATTTCATGCATTAGATTTTTAATATAAGTTCTTACATTATTTTGGTTTTCATTAAATCACGATACTAAGATAGTGTTTCTCTATTATTTGTTTGTACCGCTTTTTTCTTCATTTCAAACTCATTCTTAAAATGGAATTTCTTTCACTGGAGGGTTTTATAAACAGGTTAGACAAATGTCTGTTAGAAACTTTCTAGATAGAAGTGATCCAATCTGTTCTTCTGAGGGTTGCAACAGAAAAGTGATTGTGACCATTGGAAAAGTTTCATTCAAGCTTTGTTGCTACAACTTTCTGTATCTCCTCACCTCTTCCACTGCATCACTGTTCCTCTCCTCTTATTTTTCCTGCCCAACAACTGATAACACCAACTTTCTAACCAGTACTGACTGGGACTCCTGCTTCCTTGCCCAAAGTCTAGATCCCTGCCACTGCCTCCTGAGCCTCTGCCTTACCCTCTCTTCACACTCTCTCTTCCTCATCACCTTGTTTCTGCAGGCACACAAGGGCTCGAGTTAAGAAGTCCTGAATGGACTCAACTGACTCCAGGCTGAGCAACCTGCGCTGGCACGCAGCTGTGGTCCACCAAAGCCAATTAGTCAGTGCTTCATGCTTGGTGCCTCCTCCTAGTTAGGAACTGCAGGAGTTGGGAGCAGGTGGATGACCATTTTTCCTTCCATGGCTACAGAGTGCTCTATGTGATAGATGAAGTAAGTGTTTACAAACACAACAGGGCATTCC
>NW_009648712.1:765865-805158 GCF_000708025.1 Charadrius vociferus | reverse complement strand
GTACTTTTCTTCTGTTCTGTATAGAATTATATACCCATTCTATACAAAACATCCCTTGGAAAGATATAGGACAAGGGCAGCACACAGCTTCTAAATCCTACCAGGTCAAATTACTCTTTAATTCTCGTTTTGTCATCTCACACTTTTGTGTCACACAATTACTTTTTTTTTTCTGAGCTTCCAATGTCATGTAATAAAAAAAAATAAAAATTAAGTCCTCCCAATTGAAGTAAAAATTCACTTTGAAGGCTCAAAAGCTTGAAAACAGATTATAACAGATGTTTTATTATTGCAAAGATTCACTATTTTTAAGGCAACCACAGAGCTCTTGACAGGCCCAACATGAACAATTTTGGAGGGTTCATGTTTGGCAGAATTGTAATTCCTCTTTATACACTGACCTGAGGGACTGATACCCACAAAAGTTTTCGGAACCCCAGGAAAGCAAACCATCTTGTAGAAGTGACAACCATAGTGGCTAGAATGACCATTTTTCCTGGTGCTTTTATCTTCCTGAAAAGCTTATCAGTCCCATCTACAGAGCAGTGCTAAAGCTTCCTTTGTAAGCTGCCTTCATGCCTTCACCCATGCAGGAGACTTCTAGCTCAAGAACCAATCACTGTACAATAATAGATACTAACGTCGAAATAGTTCTGTATTGACTTTTAAGTTTTATATGACTGATTTGACTTAGGAAAATAAAGCGTATCCTGGTCTTCATATAGAAAGTGGTAAAGGACCATTAATCTACTATCCCTTATGCATGATGTCATTCCCTTGCATTGTATCTCTATCAGAGCAATAGACTGCATATCCAGCACCCAAGATTAGATCATTTTTCACTTAGAAACTGAATGTTCAGAAGGATATGCATGACAAAATTATACTTCTCAGCAGGCACTTTTCATATACAGAAGCTATAATCCTGATTATTTCAGTACAACTGAATATTATTTACTGACTGTTGAAAATTCTACAGGATAAAGAAATGATATGGAAATTGCCATGGTAAATTATGACATGTCTTTAACCAAGGACTCATACCTCCTCTTCTGCTCCCAAGAGAATGTAAAAGATGCAAAACCTATCTTTCAATGTAATATGATGTAGTGGAATGCAATGTTTCCTCTATTTAGGGGAACCAGTAGCTGGAAAATCAGTGCAGAACCACCTGATTCTTCACTACAATTTAGTTGGCAGCGGTGTGCAGAGCTCCATGGGAGTAAGATTTATTTGGGCTAGTGACATGAAAGGGATTCAGCAAGTGTGTTCATACACAGCATGAATCCATGCACCATAACACTCGTGGAGGGGAGATACCAAAACAATAAACCTCACCCATTATCTGTGTGGTGTGACCAGCAGCAACGGTCCTCAGGTAAACAACATTTGCCCAATGGAAAAGGAACTAGTCTATAACAACTGGTTTTTCTATGCACAAAGTCACTCTGTTTAGCCTTTCTTAATCTCCCAACAGTGCTTGGAGGAGGGGTCGTATATAATGAACTCGCTTAGTAATTGGTACACAGGCTAAAAGGAGACTATGCTGAGAGATACAGGATGGTTGGTTGTACACTATCATGTGTCCCATTCAGTTTCAGCCATGATCTGACCCAAACTGGGCCACTGGGGTGATTTAGCAGAGACTTCAAGTTTTGATCATATATACCTTAATATCATGGGACAGCGGAGATTATGTCCTATAATAAATTCTGCATGACTGTGGAGAAATTGTGCCTTCATAAAAAAGTTGGGCACTCTTTCTCAAATAAAAAACAAACAAATAATGTGTAATGTAACTGTTGAAAGAAAGGTTATTACTAATAAAAATAAAATTACTAGGACCATGTGAGCAAACACAGGAACAAATGCATACCCATATGGAAAGTCAGCAATAGAACTGAAAGCTTATGAAAACACCTGCATCTAAATTTTGACCTTAGACTTTTCTCCTTGTTATATTTCCCCAGGCTTAGCCAAAATCTGCAAATAAACAATCCAATCAAACTGCAGGACTTCTCCAGGAATTCACTGTGTCCATCTGTTTGTGAATCAGTCACAGGCAGAATCAAGTAAACAACAAATACATGAAGATACAAATAATAAGACTTCACTGGAGGAAAAAAAAAACATAGCTCCTCATGCCAGGAATGTGGTGTGTCTTCTAAAACTGGCAGTATTTTTTACATTTATTCTGGCAGAAGGAAAAAAGGGAGCAGCACAGCAGGCTTTCTGTGATTCCTTAACAGACACTTCATCATTTATTGTTTATTCCCTTTATATTTCTTCCGTAGAGTAGAATTTATGTAACTGTTCTTTATGTTATTATAATTTCCTCCTAGTTTGAATGTTCGCAATGAAGGGGGTCCCATGGAGTTTAAAAGAAGATTCTTAATTCTGTCTGAAAAGTTGTTAGCTATTACTATTAAAAGAAACATTTATGAGGAGATACTGGAAGATTTTGAGGGGATTTTCAGGGTGAAGAAGAAAAGACTGAAGGAAGAAAACCTACAATTATGTTAAAAAGTTGCTACAATGAAGATATATTTTTGTCTCAGTACCACTGAAGATGCTACAAG
Source organism: Charadrius vociferus (assembly GCF_000708025.1). Taxonomy (NCBI): domain Eukaryota; kingdom Metazoa; phylum Chordata; class Aves; order Charadriiformes; family Charadriidae; genus Charadrius; species Charadrius vociferus. Next base: position 802,579 of record NW_009648712.1, on the reverse strand, counting down.
AAAAAGTTAAAATTGAAGAAAAGGGTAAAAATTTGTTACTCTATTTGTTCACATTATGAATTTAACAGCAGCTGAGGTATCACTGCTGCTTTCTGTGTAACCACTTTTATCCTGCTGTTCAAGCTATTCTCAGGAAGGGATATTTTTCTGCGATTCACCTACTACCTTCTTCCCCATGCATGCCCAGAGACGTTCCTCATTTTCCAAGCGATCCCAGCTATTCATGCTATTCAAAAGCAGCTCAGAAGTGTAGACAAACTGAAATGTTTTATCATGGATGAGGGCAAAGCAGCTAAAGTAGAAGGCAGTACAATTCAGCATTTTGATGGTACTGAGAATGGAAGGTGCTGTTGCGAAGGGATGGTAAAAAGGACTTTTGGATGGATGAGTTTTGTGATGGGTGAAGGAACTCTGGAGATTTAAGCAATGGACAGGATTAAGGAAGACAAAGGTAATTCTCAGGTTTTCAGGGAAATTTTGTGGGAGGGGATTGGGAGGTTTTCTTCTCTGAGGTGCTATTAGTGGAAACATCTTCCTCTCCTCATCCCCTCAGTCCTTCAGTATCACCCATATAGACCTCTCTTTCCTAGCACCGCAGAGACTGACCATTCTCAGTCTAGTCTTCCTTGAGGGTTCCTTCAGCCACCTGATCCTCTCAAGTGCTCTCTTTCCTCAGTTTCCTCACTTCTTCCACCTCCCATGCCTCTTAAAGAAGGCCTCCTCTCCTCTGAGAAATCTCTGTTTTCCTGTATCATCCACCCAGCACATCGAATGTCTTCAGACCAGGAGGAAATGGGCCATCTCCAAATGTGATGTTGGGACACAATCTCCAACTTCACCGTTCCAGCTCCTTCTAAGTACTATGAAGTTTTCCCAGCAATACCCACTGTCCTGCGCATCCTGATCCCAAACTCAGCTTTAGCAACAGAGGGCTCTGAATACATAATGTGAGGACTGACTGTTTAGTTTAAGAAAATACGGTCTAGAATAAACTAGCATAAAGTATACACTCAGTTCATTCAAAATTGTATTTGAAGAGCAGTCAACAAATTTGTACCATTACTTAAATAGAAAAGTGTATCAGATGGGTCTCTAAAGGGTCTATTCTAAGCATAGCTCCATGTCACAGTCATGTCTGCCTTGGAAGAGAGAATAGCAAGTATGATCATCACATTTGCAAGCAATCTCTCTCAAATGAAGAGTGGTTACAAGCATTTTAAAGAATTAAAAAATAGATAAATTATCTAAAATAAATAGTAGCTCAATAGCTGTATGTAGTAATTGTAGGGCCTTCCCTTCCCTTCCCTTCCCTTCCCTTCCCTTCCCTTCCCTTCCCTTCCCACCTTGCCTGACTTTTTTAGATTAATATCAAAATGCAAAGCAAGTCCAATTGTAAATGGGATAGCATTTCACTGAAATCTGTTATTCCTTAAGTCATCTCAGAATCAAAACTGTAGGTACAAAAGATGCTGTCAACTTTGAACCTCTTCCATGTTGGACAAAATGAATTATGAAACAATGTGTGTCTATTTTCTTATTAGAGCTTATCTGATAAGAACACCGGTAACCTGTTCCCTGCTTCTGAGCAGAAATAGGAGGGGATGAGCAATATTGCTCCCTGTAGTACCTGTGCCTCTCAAGAGGAGGTATAAATTTAGCCAAATTGCCAGGGAGGCATATTTTAATATCCTAGGTTACACCTAGCATGGATGTACATTGAGTGGACTCTAAGTTCACTTTACCTCCACAGCCCTCTGGTGTAGGGGGCTACCAGAAATAGCTACTGGCCCAAGAATCTAGTCTTGTCTGCACAGGAGAGGTGACTTAGCATAGCCATGGACAAATTAGCTGGTGAATTCCCTTGTCTTTTTGCACTCATATCTGCAGGTGCAGTTCTTACTAACAAGGATCATTTCAGATGCTTTCTGTCACTTGACCAAGCTAGCAGTAAGCCTCTGATAATTTACTTTCATGGGGAGCCCTGCAGCCCATTTTGACTTTATACATACACTACTTCCTCACGCTGCATGGATATTATTGAGGTGGAACAAGGATATGAAGAGTTTGAGATTTGAAAATGGGGGGTTGAAAACTCGTGCTTCTTAGTTTTCAGCTGGTCTATTGTACTTTGGTAACTAAAGCTTATGTAAGTTAAAGTATTGCTCAAGAAACTCCAGCTTTCACCTTGTAGGAGTGCCCGTGAATAAAAAAAACCCCAACTCTAATCTTAAAAAACCTGCAGCTTGGGGGGTAGTGGCTGGGAGTCAAAACCTAACAAACACACATCAGCATCACATTGAGGGCAAATTTGGTGGTGCTTTACACAATCTTTTCCCATTTTTCTAGCACCTTTTCAGATCAGCAGCAAGATTTTTCTGCTGAAACAAAAGGTAGAAAGTTAATACTTAATTGTAGATCTTAAAGTTCAACCGTTTGTTGCAATTTGCATCCCCCTTGGACCACCTAGATTATTTTCAACAAGTCATTAAATCAGGAGAGATGTATCTTGTTTCTGTCTCTGTCTTCAGATTTTGACACATTTTGATCAGAAATGAAATTTGCAAATGTCAAAACATTTCATGACAGGACTATTTGCAATTATTTTTGCTAGAAAAACAAGGAACTCTGTGTTTATATCTGCTTGATTTAGTGAGAGTGTGATAGTATAACTTTTCCATACAGTAACATTTTATTTTAAATTACATAACATGCTTTTAATATGCATGCTGCCATTTGAGATAATTAAAAATATTTTTGGTATACCAAAATAACATATTTTTTTTTCAAATCCCACCTGAAGAAAAATATCAAGAAATACTGATTTTTTTCTCTTGAAGCATAAGTAATTATAAAATCTTTGGGATTTCCCCCAAGAAAGAAATTTTATGCTCTAATCTGATGCTCTGATTTCTTGCAAAAGCATCTGTCTTATAAACGGTATTGCCTGTGATAATTTATGCAACATTTGACTAAATAGATCCCATCAATGAAACAGAGGAAAATATTTACATCTTTAGCTCCAGCTCATTTTTGTTTCTCAAAGAACTCTCACAGGCCTAGGGTTTATAATTATTCAAATGAATGTTGGCACAGGTAATCCTCAGCCAGGTTGGGGCCTCATTGTAGTAGATGCTACACAAACATACGGTGTGTGCCAGCTTGTGTCCCAGAGCATTCACAGTTTGAAAACACAAGCTGTAACATGGTGGATGACAAACAACGAGAGAAGGTGAAGTAACTTTACAGCAGAATGTTTTAGTACAACTAATTAGTTGGGCAACTCAAAGCCCATCAGTGATAGCAATGAAGAAATGTTTTGAGGAAGACATAAAAACCAATATCTTCTTCAGTTTCAGTTTCCTGATAATACACACAAAACTGCTGTCAGCAATACTTTACCAAAAATTGTCCATTTTTTGCCCTAATGAAGCAGTATGACCTACCCTGCTAAGAAACCATCCTTTGAAAGACTGTTGAGAGTTCATAAAGCTTTCCTAAAGCATGGACCATAAAATAAAAATGAAATATTAGTTTAATAACACTAGACCAACAATTTAATGTGCTTATAATTTTCAAAGACCCTAAGCAGTAAGCATCAAGGACTGATACTAAATTCTGTTTTCTTATTTTAAAATTACTTTACATTTCCCAATGGGAACTTTAAAGGTTTGCTGTTGCATTCCATCTGAAGAGGATAATCATGGATGATAACACATATGAAAACCTAAAAGTTAGTACAATCAGGGATATTACGTCTGCCAATAGCTTGTTTTCCTCCAATTTGCTGTTAGACTTCCTAAAAGTTATTGAGTTACTGTTTCCAGTAAGGCATAACTTCTGTACCCTGGAAAACCTCATTTTAATTACAGAACTTTTAAGGTTTAAGTTTTGGGTTGGTTTTTTTTGTTGGTTTTTTTTTGGTCATGTCAAAATTTGTTAAGGTCTTCTGATCTTTCATGATGTCTACTGGCAAGTCAGTTGTGGTAGGTACGCAGAGATATCTGCTGCTTCAACATCTTACTTGAACTGTGGGTACAGACTCAAAGTATACCTACTACAGTGATGTTGCCCCACTGCAGCAGCGTCATATTACATAAATATAGTTGTCAGATTCAGGTGTTCCTTATAAGGACCAAAGCAGGTCTCCTCCCTGGTTTATTTTAAGTCCAGAAAAAGGTAACCCCTGCTAGATACAACAGAGGTCATTGCTTGAATGAAGCAAAGCTACAAACTAATAGATAGTTTCCAGGTGTAGTTTCTCTATATATAGCTTTACTCCTATCCAAATATATTTCTCATTCATACAAGTTTTTAATATAACTGTGTGCCATTGTCATTTAGTTGCACAGATAATTTCTTTTATTTTCTGATAAGTCACTAAATATGTGCACGGAGCAGGACCAGCTTTCAAGGATGTGAGTATTTTGATAAAATAATTAAAGTAGAATTTAATGGAACATCTTTTCTCTTTTTTTTTCTTTTGCCTGCTGCACATTTTTCTTTTGCAGAAAGCAATATCTCTTTCTGCATCAATCTTTATTGATTCAGAGAGCACAGGTAGTATTTACAAGTTTTTTATTGAAGAGTAGGACCTCATGGATGTAGCTCAGGAGATCACCATTCTAAACTTTGAGACACTCAGAATCCTACCGTTTTCCAGCATCATTGATTTCCTAGGTTAACTTTTGTTCTTCCCCAACACGCCAGTGAGATCTTATAGCTACGTGTCTTAGGAAATGCACTGTCAATTCTTTTCCCAGGGTTATTGCCCTTTTCTTGATGTGAAAGGCTTTCTGTTTGTAAGAATGTGCACTGTTTTCTAAGAAATAAAAAGCAAGGAAGGAAACAGAAAGAGGAGAGGAAGGTGAATTTGTCCCTTACTTTTGTTCTCTTGTATTGCTTCAAGGAGGAACAGCTCTGAGTGTAACTTAGGTAAGCCCTAAAGTGTTATTTGAGATATGATAGAGGCCTCTTTCTAGATACTGCAATTCTGCCTGCTTGATGGCTAGGGCTTTCTTTCAAGCTGTCACAGAACCACAGAATCACAGAATCTTCAGAGTTGGAAGGGACCTCTAGTGATCATCTAGCCCAACTCCCCTGCTAAAGCAGGATTGCCTAGAGCACATTACTCAGGACTGCATCCAGGCGGGTCTTGAAAATTGCCAGAGAACGGGACTCCACAACCTCCCTGGGCAGCCTGTTCCAGTGCTCTGTTACCCTCACCATAAAGAAGTTTTTTCCGTGTATTTGAATGGAACTTCCTATGTTCCAACTTGTGCCTGTTGTCCCTTGTCCTGTCACTGGGAACCACTGAAAAGAGTCTGGTTCCATTCTCCTTCAACCCACCCTTCAGATACTTGTACGCAATAATAAGGTCTCCCTTCAGCCTTCTCTTCTCCAGGCTAAAGAGTCCCAGCTCTCTCAGCCTTTCCTCATACGGGAGATGCTCCAATTCCTCAATCATTTTAGTTTCCCTTCGCTGGACTCCCTCCAGCAGTTCCCTGTCCCTCTTGAACTGGGGAGCCCAAAACTGGTCACACATGGAATATTTTACACATGGGGATTATCAGACTTTTTTCAACTTTTGTTGGTTGTGAAGCCTTCTAAAATTTCTTCTAATTGCCATTCTGCTAATGGTTATATCAATCATACATTCACAATTTGGAGTTTTCATGTTATACGTAATATAACATGTGATACCTTATAATGTATACAATACGGTCATATCCTCACTTGAATTTTTACTGCAAAAAAATGGAATGAAAATTCTATCATATATATCCAGGAAAATTTTTTGTTTCTGATCTCTAAGAGGGTTTATGTTAGTATCTGGAATACACCTTTACACCAGGAACTACCCTGATATCTGCTGGGAAGGCCACACAGCTGGGCACGTACAGTCCAGGAGGTTCCTCCAGTGCATTGAAGACAACTTTTTGACTCAGGTGGTGGAGGAACCTACAAGGAGAGGTGCTTTACTGGACCTGATACTCACAAACAAAGAGGGACTGGTGGAGGATGTAAAGGTTGGGGGCAGACTGGGCTGCAGCGATCATGAGAAGATAGAGTTCAGGATTAAGTGTAGAATAGACAAAATGACAAGTAGAGTTGAAACCCTAAACTTCAGGAGGGCTAAATTTGATCGTTTCAAAGAATTGCTTGGGCAAATCCCATGGGAAAGGGCTCTAGAGGGTAAGGGGGCTCTAGAGAGCTGGCTGCTATTTAAGCGTCACCTCCTCCAAGCTCAGGATCAGTGCATCCCAAAGAGCAAGAAATCAGGCAAGGGGAGAAGGAGACCTGCTTGGCTGAGCAGGGACCTTCTGAAAAGGCTCAGGTGGAAGAAGAGAGTTTACAATAGGTGGAAGAAGGGGCTGACTGCTTGGGAGGAATATGAAAAGTTAGTCATACAAGAAGAAAATCAAATCCACTACATTCAGTAACCACAGAATTATAAAAGTCAACTTAAAACAATAACTCTAGGAAAAATAATTTTGTCTTGTAATTAGTTGATAATCATCTATTATCAGAGAAATAATATCTTATAGTGAAACAGAAATGGGACATCATCCATTTTATAAGCTACTGACTCTGTGGATCTTGGAATGCTGTTTTTAAGACACATCGAATAGAAATGAACAACAGAAAATGCCTTGCCAAGTTATCAAAACCACTTACATTTAAAAAGCCCTATAAAATCTAATCCTGACATCAGTAGGTTACAACTTTGCATGTCCCTGGGGCACTAAAATAATACTCTTTAGAACAGCAGGTGGACTATTTTAGACTTCAGCTTTCTAGTTCTAACAAGGCTTTTTAAATTTTTTTTTTTTCCCTAGGAATTAAGGATGCTAATCACAATCTCCAAATGTGCATTGCTGGGTTGTAAAAATATTAGACCACAAACCGACATGGCAGCAATGTATTATGCTGCTATGAAGGAGTCCTAAATAGGAGGAAAACTCGAGATTCCAGGCTTGCCATCACAAAGGTCAACATAATTGGCCCCATACAGCAAAATCAACCCCCATGTCTTCCCCTAGCCCAGCCGACTGCCAAGGAAACCCTGTCTTCCTACTGGGATAAATGAAGTCTAAAGTAGGAGGAGCAGGACGTTTGGAAATTTTAGATGTAAAAATGTAAGGAGCCCTAAATATGCCAAAATTTATCCTTAAAGATCTCTTGTGATAAGTTAATGCTATTTGGTCTTAATTTTTTTTTAAAGTATGAATTATTCCAAATGTTTGATGAGATTATGTTTTTCAGTATTGATACCTAAATTTTAATGCTTTAATGAGCGAAACCTTTAATATCATTACTATGAATTTCAGTAAATACTTTACTTATTTTCCTCTTTGAATATATACTCTCCATATTAATAACACAGAGATCAAATTCATTTGATCTCTGTAATCCTTATCCAATTATCAGAACTTAGCTACATGTGTAGATTCCATGTAGCTTGTGGAGGGTGCTGCATATGCTGTGGCTAACTTTCACACAGAAGAAAATCTTATCACACCTGGATCTCAGCTTAAAATTAGCCCTGTTAAATTTAAGATCCCACCTGTACTCAGGGTCTTCACAGGAGAATCGGCTTGATTTTGATTAAGAGATTATTTGTGGCGACCACATAATATTGTCACCTGTAATTCCAAGAAAATGGACCTCATGATCCAACAAATTCCTTAAAATTCTGTACTGCTCAAGTTTTTAATTATTCTTTCCAATGTAGCTAGCTGTACAGATTAGTAAAGAAAAGGGTTCAAAATCCTCACCATTTCTAGATTTATTAAAAAAAAAAAAATCAAGCCAAAACACCTGAAGAGCAGAAAGTATATAAACGTAGTATAAAATGCCTTTCCTATCAGACTAATTTCAGCAAAATCAAAATTTCACACTTAATATACTTTCTAGTGCATTCCGGGTGGGGGAGGGGACAGTAGGGATGGGGAAGGCAGCAAGGGGGAGAGGAAGTAAAATTCTGAAAAGTAAGAGAGGAGAAAAAATGAATGAGACTAAAAGGGACCCAACGTTTTCTGAGCAGTTTCACTAGGTGGCTAAAAATTTGTCCAAATGAAAAATATGTACTTACAGTAACCTTAAAAAAAAAAAACCAAAAAAAAACCAAAACCCAAAAACAAACCCCACCCAAACCACCAAAAATAACCCTATAAAGTTTGTTTGCAAAGCGAAAAGTTTACAAGGCAGATAACACCATTTTAGTAATGTAGCAGCTTAGCAGTAGCGTCCCGCCTGGACGCTGTCCTGTGTAACGTGCTGTAGGCGACCCTGCTCTGGCAGGAGGGTTGGACTAGATGATCTCCAGAGGTCCCTTCCAACCCTAACAATTCTGTGAATTCTGTGAATTCTGTGAATTCTGTGAACTAGAAACGTAATCGTTGTTCTACAATCAAATAGTAGGTAGCACTGTGAAATCCATGGCTTTTTTGTTTATCATGCATGACTTTGTTAGGCAGAGACGCCCCTCTGGTGAACTGGGTTAGAGTCCAAGCCTAGGTGAGGAATGTGGTCTGGTTGTTACAGCTGCACACCCTGGAAGGCACGCGACCAAAATCACACATAAATAGCAGCTGTTATAAAGATGCAATTAGAGACAGCTTTCCTGACCAGGAGTTTGCACCTTGATCCTCTCCTGTCATATGGTGACACCAGATGCACATGAGCTGTGCAGTCAACTTATCCATCGTCTATAAGCCCAGCGTTTCTCAGTCCCCAGTATCTGCTCCGTGCCCAAGACTGAGTAGGCATGAAAATGGTGGCTATGAGAACCGTGGGCTTTGCCCCCATGGCAATTTGTGCTGTCTACTCTCCACTTGTCTCTTTTTCAAATGCTCCTTGGATGAGTGCAGGGAGAAGGCTATGAATCCGATTAATATTTCTGCAACTGGCAACCACCCAGTTGGTGTTTATTATTAGCTTCTGTGTTTTTCAGGGTTGGCTAGGCTGACATGTCAATTGATACATACCATCACCTGCTTGGCCAGACTTTCCCAGGAAAAAACAAGTTTCTGCTAATGCTGACAACAGAAAGAACCATCCACCTCACAGCTCTCTTTTAAAGGACTGTGAGAAAAAGAGGTTCTATTAAGGCTGATGAGTCAGGTGAATGGCCTTGGCAGACTGCAAGTGACTGGGGCTTGCAAAAAAGATCACTGTCAGATCCCCTGCCATACTCGATAATACTTACTTGCAATATAAAACCATTCGGAAAAAAAATCACTCAAGTAGAGAATCGCCATATATATGGATATATTTATTTATGTGTGTTTTTGTGTGTTTGAAAGGAAATTAATTTTCATTCTTCTTCCTTCTGTCTTATAGAGAAACAGGTAACCCTGATTGCTCCACAAACTACTTTTATGTCATGTTGGGAATGTTCCTCCTTTGCTGTATCTTTATTCATAAAAGATCACTGTACTAATTATTAGTGTGCCTCCCACTGTCCTCATCCAACTCTCAGCTTCTTAACTTCTGGTGCATAATAGGCAATACCCTGGTGTCCCTGGGCCACTAAGAAGCTGTGTGTGGCATGATGGCTCAGGTTCTCTGACACTTCACCATGCCTGTCATGAGGCATGCAGCTAAATCCCTCCTGGCTTCTGGGCACACACTCGTGTAAGGTCTCGTCACAAGATAAGGCAGAGTCACCTCTTGTAATGAAAAAATCTAGAAAACCTTTATTTTTCATAAGGACTGTCACTCCATTTGTCATTTTGGGATGCTTGGAGTAGCCAGGAAATGCAGGATATCTTTTTGTAAGAGCTTTTCTCCGTGTTGTTGTTTCCATGCTTTACCTCTTTCAGGGAACCACACTTTTACATATCCAACTGTATCTGAGCGTAGAAACATCTTTGTCTTTTTGGTCTAATGGAACATTTGATATTCCACTCCTGTTCCCCTTTCTGTAGCAGTACTCTCATTTCCAGTTATAAAGCATTCCTTTTCTGAGTAAATAGCCTTCTAAGATATACTTCACCTTCAGCATCCTGTTTAATGAGGATAAAATTGGTGGTAAACCAGAAAGACCAATAAGTGACTCCACTTTTCTACACTTCATGTTTTTATTTGATCTCTCCTTTCTGTGTAGCCTGATAAAATAAAATTATTTTTGCTCTAATATACCTGTTTTCCTGGCAGTCTCTTGAGAGGCAGTTCTAGAAAACAAATTTCCATTTCTTGATTTGTTTTCTAAAATATTTACAGGCTCTTCGGCATTAAATTTTTTTCCAACAATTAAAATATACATAAATACTTCTTAGATAGTTCTCAAGTGTTATGGAGGAGTATCTTTTGAAATTGAAAAAGTCCTCGGGTTTTTTTTGGTACAAGCTCTGCATCCCAAGACATAAAGAGGTAATCAGTTCTAGACAAAAAGTATGATCCTTAGCTGCAGGATGAATCACTTAAAATGTCTCTTGCTCCTAGAACTTTCATCATAAGTTTAATAGCTCCTCATATTTTCATATTTTCTTCCTGAAAGTCTATATTTATCCATGTATAAATCTGATGCCTTGTTAAAATCCATCCCCTTATCCCAAATCCAGTGATTACAGTATATTACTAAGCTTTCCCAAAAGTTGGGCTGTTCTAAACTACGGTTGTGGTCAGCACAGCTGGAGAAAGCTACATCTGACAGAAACCATTGGTTGCAAAGACTCACTAGACTGGGTAGGAAGAGTTAGATACCTCAGATTTGGACTAAACATAAAGCTGGATTGGGAATGGAATATTTATTTGGGAAGTTGAACTAAAAAATAGATTATGTCAGAGCAGAAACTTTGCAGGGTTTAAATAAAAATCTCCATTCTCCCAAAGCTTCAGTTTTTAACTTTGAGACTAAATAAAAGGCATAAACTGTCAACATTTACTTAAATATACATATCTTCATGCCTTTTTAGCCTATCAAAAGTTAAACCATTTTAAGCTGAAAAATATTAGAAACGCTGAAATAAAACAGTTAATTTAAAAGAAGTAAAAGTGAAAAAATTCTATAGTCTTTACATTGCCAACCTCTATCTTTTTCATTTCCCGTAACTATTTGCTGAATTTGAACACCATTTTCTCAAGGTGGTATTTTTCCTGAAGTTCTGTTTTAATTTAGTGTGCATGCTAATTTCCTTTTTGCTGAAAATGAAAGCCAACTCCAGTCAATGTCAGCCAATGCTCTGGGCTGGGGACTCTCCAAGTTAGCTGCTAGGAATCACTGAGGTCAGGATTGCACCTTAATTATTGTTTCACTGCAGTACAGAGATATCTTCAAGTGGGTCTCAAGATAATATCTCCTTCAGCTCATGATTCATGGTCCTGACGCTTCTTCTGGGTTGCGCTGCCTCTGCTCTTTCTTTCCAAACAAAAGTGGAGGTCAGTCAGTCTTTCAAAATGCTGCCACACAAAGAGGAAATTTTGATTGTGCTTCTCCTTTTATTTCACTGCTTGCTTAGCGGTACATCTCAGTACTGGACTGAGAAGCAATGGAGTTGTCTTTTTGGAGCGATGGATAAAGACAGGCAGATAGGAATATCAGAGGATTGGAAGAGGGAAGATTAGCCATCGAGGCCGTCATTCGAGCAAGCAAGGCTTTGTCTGCTCTGGGCTTTCTGAAAGACAGGTTTTCAGAGAATCATGAGGAAATTTTGACGGTGTTATAGCACATCTTACAAGTGTAGGGGCTTGGGCAAAGGCACAATGCTGCATTTTGAAAACATGGCCGGGCCACAGCGGACATTCAGGTGGTGGCTGATCAGATGCAGGAGACCAGTTCTTGCTAACAGAAGAGAGATGCTGGGCAGGATGTTGGGTAATATGACTAATGTCCCTCTCTGATCTTGAAAGTAAAAGCAAGTAGCTTATGTTTGGCATAGGAGACATCTGCAAGGTTTCCAGAGCACTTCGTGGAGCTAGCACTGCACACCTGTTTGCTTGCAGCACTGAAGATAAAAAGGCTATAAAGTCAGGTTTGCAAAGAGAAGCTGTGAGTAGTCTAAGAAGCCAGGCAAAAGCCAGTGAAGCAGCTCTGCAGTCAGTTGTTATCTCATGCTTTTAAGTGGCTGCTTTGTACTTATGACAAACTTTGGTGGTGGGAAGGAAATCACAGTGTTCACAGTGCTCAAACAGTCAGTTTCAGGGTGGAAAACCAGCCAGGAAGCAACCTGCTGGCTGCTCTAGAAGCTCTGGCAATTTAAAACTGGAAAGGGAGACTTTAGGCATTGTCAAGAAAAAGAAGTCCAACAAATAAACAGAGATGTTTTTGCTGCTGGAAGAGTGGCAGGTTTGTGGCAGTGGCATTCAAACACATGCAATGCCAGGAGGCCCCAGGTCTAGAAGGCCTCTAGAGCAACTCAGACCGAACTCTTTATTCAGAAAATATAGTTTGTGTTCCAAATTCAGGTGTGGATTGATCGAGACTCTTCAGCAGATGCTTAAGTCAATAATTTTTAAACACAAATTCGCTATTAGAGCATATATTTTACAGTCTTTATTACTTGAGGAGCTTAGTCCTTTTCCCGATCAGGCAGCTGGTAAGTTATTCCTTCACTGAATAGAAGTTATTTGAGAATGAGGTCCTGAATTACTATATACTAAAATCAGGACGTCTCAGTAGTGCTTTTTATTTATGTCTTTATTTTTGGTCCCTTCTGCCTAAAATCTTCTTCAGCTCCTTGTCACCTGGATAAATATTCTTCTGCTGCTTACTTTAGCTGAAAATTCAGATATTGCTCAAATAAGTTATTACGATATTTGCTACTTGAATCTTCACTATTATCACATAGTATAGGCAGGATCCATGCTATTTAACCTTGAAATTGTAGGGAATAGTTGATTATTAGCAAATAGAAATATTAATTATATGAGAACAAAAATTATATCTCTATATAATTATAAAAATTTAAAATAATCAGGCTGTGACGTTAAAAAATGATAGCATAATGCAAGTTGGTTCATGTTCATTTAACTTTAAAAGGGGTTGAGGGGTGAAAGTCTTGAGTCAGAGGACAAGTCCTTCATTCAAGGTGGATACAACTGAATTTTTAGCAGTTTAAGGAAAACAGACTAGCCAACTGACATGTCTTTTTTCTGTAGCTAGGGAAATTAATCACTCTAATTTGTCTAGTTTGGTAATATAGTATATTAAAATATATTAGGATACTTTGTTGTGGTTAAATCTTTTCTGTTTTTATTTGATTAATTTATCTGTGAAAAATTGCTTTTTCAGTTTTTTAGATTGTGCAAAATCAGTACCTGCTTAGCTTGTTTTTAAGTGTTTGTGATTCTGTGAACACTGGAAATGTTTGTGATCAGCAACTAAAAAAGGAATAAAAGAACATTTCCAGAGGGCTTTTCTGCTTAGAATCCCTTAAATATTTACAAAGATCTTTGCATTGTTTTGAAACCAGTGGTTCACTGTGTCTGAAGAGGAATGTGAAAAGCTTTTGGAACACACGAGCTGCCTTCTTACCTGCCTTCATGCAGGATGAGTCAATGGAAATGGATCAAAAAAAAAAAAGGAATCCTGCAAATTTTTCATCAGGGTAAATTCCTTCTTCAGTCAGTACTGAAACTTTTATGGACAACGTCTAATGAGGCAAGAACCTCTCTTGAAATATATCAGTGGGTCTAGACATATCTGTCTTTGAAGTATGTTGGAATGTCATTTCTGAGAAACCACAGCTTCTGTGAAAAAAAAAAAAAAAAACCACCTTAGTTGAAACTGAAGTATGGTTGAGAAGAATACAGAATAACATAATATTCCTAAAGTCTTCTTTAGAAACTCCTGATAAATATGCTTCTCTCTATGCAATTTCTTATTAGTTTTCAAATCCGAGTTTGTATTTGGACTTTTTGGTTATATATAACCCCCTTGTACAACCCCCTTGACTTCCGAAGTTCTGTTCCAACACAGTAACCTTAAGAAATGATTGTCATTTTTGACATTTGAAGCTTCTGGTAAAATGATAGTTTTCCTATAATTAGATCAATGAAAAGGCTGAAAGGGACCATATAGGAGATTTGTTCTCAGTTTAAAAGTCAACCTTCTCTGTGCTTGCTGAATGATTTTTGGATACACACCAAATAATTCCCCTTACAGAGTTGATTGTTATCATGACTTCCACAATGATGTTGTGGAAGCCCTTCACTTCCCATTGCACCAGGCACCTGGCAGATGAATGACAAGCACCTCTGTATAGCTTGCACTCTCAGCTGGCAATACAGGGAGGAGATGGGGAAACAGAGGCATAAAAAGCTAAGATATTTTTCTAGAGAGACTAGAACTTTTCTAAAAATGTAAGAGAGAAATTGCGCGTAACAGGAACGTGGCTCAATGCAGAAGGAGCACGCCCCGTGTCAGGACTGAAGTCTGTATTGTGCCATCTGCCCTCTTTTGTGCATGTTTGCCGTAACTCTGAGAACAGGTAACTTCCCAGGATGGTGGTTCTTGGAAAGGAGATGGGGAAAAATATGTTTCAGATGAAAAATCTGAGACTGAGTGACCACCACAAGTCTTCTGCATGCCGTGACTTTCCCTGCACCTAGGGACTATCTTTGCCAAAACAGAATTCCTGATTTATTGAATCCCAGTTGAACATCCTGTATACTGTGTTCAGCTATATACATACATTACCACTACATGTATACACAGAGGTAATAATAATCCTGAAGTGTTCAGAAGTGCTCTACCATACAACACAGCTCAGGCTCAGTTCTTGTTGGGTTTTCTGCATCTTCTTGATAGTTGTGCTTGTGTTTAATAATGTTCCCATTCATGACTACAGTAAAAATCACAAGCTTCATAACAGAAAGGCCAGTGTTATCTCAAGCAATTGGGAAAATGGGTACAGGTTATCTTGAGATAACTCTGACAATGAACCTACTTTTTGAGTTCAGCAAGTTTTACTCATTATGCTCTTATATCCCATGTTTGTTGTGCTGTCTCCCAAAACATTCTTTGTTGAAGAGGAAAACATACTAATAATTGTCTGTGTTTCTTCCCTCACATGTTTCTAACGCAGACAACATAAATGGAAAATAAATTGCACAGGATAATATGATCAATAGCAAGGAATAACTTAAGAGCTGATGTGATAAATAATAAATAATTGCAATGATAAATAATTCCATTAAGGCAATCAAACAGCTTATGATGCCACCATAACTCTGAGCCATCATTGATTTCAGGTAACTATCATTGTACAGAACTACAAATTTACTGTGCAGTGAGTTTCTTAATGATGATGGTTTGGAGCTGAGGAGGAGGAAGATATAGATGGGAGGAAGAGCAGAGCATGTTCATGAATCTGAAAAACCTCGCTCTGTGGTGCGGTAAATTATGCTATAACTGTTCATTTAATTATCGGGTTCATGTAGTGTAAGTGTGGTAAGAGTAGATGGCCCCTATTCATTTAACTGCTTCCTATCACTTTTCAGCCAACTGTTACACATCTCCACAGCTTCTTGCCTGGGCCCTCGCTCCCACGTTCCCTTCTAACTCCTCTGAGTCACGATTAGATTTTCTACCCTTTAGCTGCAACTTGGCAGATGGTTTTGGCTGAATTTAGACAGGCACAGATGCCTTCATGCTTTCTGTCTTTGCAAACAGACAAAAAAAAATAGAAGAAAAAAAATAACCACAATCAAACTCCATGTTCTTTCACCCTTCATGTGTGAGTGTGCGTATGTGCTATCTATACCTCCATGTGCATTTGACCTAGCCTGAAAAAGAATGGCTAAGAGACATATTGTACTGACAAGCAATAACAATTGGTGTATATTTTTATATTGTTTTATCTTCAGAAGGACTAGGAGATTATAGATCATTTGCAAGTCTCATTTAGTACGGAACATATTTAGAAATTGAACTAAAGCTAGTAAATCCTTCCCATGAGTCTATCACATATCTGATAATCTTCTGTAGGCAAGCTCAGCTCCTTCTTTCATTCTTTAATGTTTTCCAATAATTTTATTCTCCTTAACTCTTAATATTTAACCGAATGAAGAGAGGCAAAGGTCATTAGCATTTAGATAACAGAGAAAGAAGAGAATAACCAGTTTTACTTCCTCAATTTTTGCAGAAAAAAACATGTTCCACAAAACAGTTACACGTACTCCTGTGGTCAGTGCTGTTACAAATTGTGCCACAATTAAAG
This sequence comes from Charadrius vociferus, assembly GCF_000708025.1. Taxonomy (NCBI): domain Eukaryota; kingdom Metazoa; phylum Chordata; class Aves; order Charadriiformes; family Charadriidae; genus Charadrius; species Charadrius vociferus. The sequence continues at coordinate 786,416 of NW_009648712.1, read as the reverse complement.
CAGATCTAAAGCTAAAATCATACATATTTCAAGACAATCCTTAATCTTCTACAGAAAGTCTAAATATTACTTTTAAAATTCAATAAATCCCTCATTGAAAGCCATTCTTAGAAAGGGGGAGAGACTATGTAAATCAAAACCAAATCCTGAGGTATGAAATATGTTTGAATTTTGCCTCTCTAACCTTCTGCTTGGTTTCTATACATGCAAGTCTGCAAGTGTTTGAGGTAAAGCACATCCAATTTTCTTTTCAGTAATTTTATTTTTCAGTTAAGCTTTTTCTAACTCTCTGAAATTAACAGCATATTCTTCAGACAGTGTCTGCTACCAGAGTGATAAGGCCTGATGTTTGTGCTAATACCAAGGAACGGTATGCAGAGAGGCTCTTGCTTATACTTACTGCTATAACAGCCAAGGGCAGCTAACTTTGTTACGTGCCCCCTTGGAGGGTCGGAAGCAGAAAGGCATAGAGGAGTCGCACCTGCGGGGAGCAGTGGACAGGACAGGTGACCCAAAACTGACCAATGAGGGTATTCCATCCCATCTGCCTCATGCTCAGTATAAAAGCTGAGGTATCAAAGGGGTCAGCCTCTTCAATGGCTGGTGCCTGAGGAGGACTCTGCCTGTTCATCTGCCTTTGGTCCCAATTCATGCATTCCTGAAGCCAGTTCCGGAATCCAGTTCCCATCCATTGCTGAGTCCAGGCTGGGACTTTCCCTGTGCCTACCAGTGGTGTGATCATCATCCTGGGAGCTCAATACGGGGTGTGTATATATTGTATAAATTTCATTATTTTCTTATTAATATTATTATCTTCTTTTATTATTATATTTTTATTAACATTTCCTTAAAGTAGTCTAGTTTCTTTTTTAACCCATAAGTTCTCTCTTCTTCTCATTGTCTCTCCTCTCCTCTGAAGGGAGATGCTCTTCCTTCTCTGAAGGGAGACAAGCCAAAGAGAGCACCACCATTCAGTGGCCAGTCCAGCCCAAACCATGACAGCAGGAAACAAGTCCTCCTATCTCCCAGTTAGAACCTACAAGACTAATTCTAAAACTGGACTCGGCTACTCTCTTATTTGTGAAATTTTTGCACAGCTCTATTGCTAATTTGCTGTCTTGTAGAAGTTAACAGAGTTAAAAAACCTATGCTTTAATGTGTGCATCTAAACTAAAGATAAAAATACCTTAAGGTAGACACTTTCTTTTACACAACTGCAGAAACTAAAAAGTGGCCATCTTGGCATTTTTTTCCCAACTATTTCAGGAATTTTTCAGAAGCAATGAAAGAGACACCAGCCCTCTTGCAAAATACACTCCAGAAGTGGCAGAAGTCATGAGTGTCCAGGCTCTGAAAGAATCTGCTATACACCTGGTCTATTTAATGTTTTACCTGTATCCATGACTAAACAAATTCTTTTTTGTGTTTCTGTACCTACATCAGAGAAGAGAGCTAAAGTTGAACAGGAAAATGGTGCAACATGGATCACTGGAGACAAACAGAGACCTACAAAGCAATGTATTCCACGGGTTCGTGTTTAATTTGCATTTGAATAAGGTTCATTTCACCTGAGCGTTAACATCTAAATCTAATTTTAGTGAGAGCAGAGTAGTTTAGGAACTTGTTATTTCTGCTGAGAATTTCAGCCAAACCATGAAAAATTGTAATTATAGAAAGATTATTTTTAAGATAGGATTTGGTCCTGCTTTAATAAGAGTAAATGTAGATCAGCAATATAGTTTTTTGAACCTGTGGGGTGCAATCAAAATTAATTCCCTGTGGAAATGGGATCAATACACTGCCTCTCCAGCAGATCCATCTTCCAGAGGCTTAGCACAGAAAATGGTGCAGCTTTTGTGTGAGAAGTTATTGAATCAAAAAGTCTTAGTTATCAGTGTTGCAAAATAGATGCAAACATGCAGCAATTGAGAAAAATAACTCACACCACAGGGATGACATGCATAGGAAAGGCAGCTTTCATACATTTTCAGCAATATGGCTACTCTAAAATATTTTGTCATTTGGAGGCTCGTCACAGTAATATCTGTGTGTTTTCCAAGAGAAAACAATAGTGTTAGGGAGGTGTATGAGAGTTTCAGTGACTATCTGGCTTCCCCTCCCCTCTCATGGTGAAACCTTTGTTGTTTCGTTCATTAGCCTTAGATCAGGGCTATAGTCAGAAGGGGACATCTTTTGTGTTGACTCTGAGTGAAGTAAGATTTGACTTCCACAGTTGGATCCACCATCAGACTGTTAATGCAAAGAGAAAACTAAGGAAAAACCAGCAACAACAACAACAAAACTACCAACCTGCCAGGTTTGAGTATTGACTACGTGCATTTTTTGGCATGTTAAATGACTAGCATAGCTATCTTGTGCAAGGAAGTGGAAGGGGTGGTTACAGAACTGGTGATTCAGAAAAGGACTTCAGTATTTCATTTTTTTTTTAATGTAGCTCCATTAGACAATGCTTGTCCAGCTGTAAGAGATTTTTAACATAAACTGGAGTGGGGTGTTTGACATAGCTGAGGCTACATAATATTCTGAGTGTTCCTGTCTCTGGCAGAACCTGTGTTTCCTTACTGCTACACATATTCCCAAAGACTGCAAGTTCATTTTCTTCAAAAAGGTCTGACTGTCCTAAAGGCACTGGGGCTGCCTGCAGGCACAGCACCTGTACAATGCATGATGAGCCACCTCTACAGTTTGTGCGGTAATTGCATTATTTGATCCCTCTCTATGGTAAGCAGGAAAACTTGAGATTCACCCTCCAGGCAGATTAATGGTTATATGTGACAGACTGCTGCATCACTTGGGTTTTCAGCATGAAGTAAGAGACAGCTCATCTTCATTTTACCTTGACACTCTAAACAACATTCTTGTTTAGAAGGTAGCACAGCTGGGAGGTGTTTCTGTACCTGCCTGTAAGCATGCAGTTCCTCAGCCCATGAATCAAAACTACCAAGTTTGTCCTTTGTTCGTCCAGTTGCACAGCTCTGCAAAGTCTCCAAAGGCTCGTTGCACGCTCTTTATTTATTCTGCTCTTTCACATTATCCCAGAACGTTTTTTCAGCTCTTCACAGGACAAAATCTTTGATGGCCACTTGCTGGAAAACAAACAGCATTTCGCCTGTGATGGGCATTAACAAATACATATTTTATGAAGTATTTTTAAAAGTTGTTAGTTTATAATTATTTATGAGGAAAACATACTGCTTACAGAAGTATCCTCCTGAAAGAAGGACCGAGCACAAAGATGCTAAGGGAAGGAAAGCAAAAAGTCAGTCTAGTTAAATACTCATAAAACGAACAACAGCTTTTGGGGAAAAAAAAAAAAAAAAAAAAAAAAAAAAAAAGAAAGGACCAATGGATATTTTTAAATTATTTCTACTTTTAAATTTCAAATATTTCCTTCTTATGGCCTTACTTGACTCTGCAGTATTTTAGGACACCTGGTAGCTGATAGACACAGAAGTGATCCCTAAGTTTTGTTTCAATATGGACACATATTGAAACAACTGGACTTACCTAGTGCTTGCTGTTTGCTGCTGTAGTTGTATACATTAAGCCTGATCCTGCCCTTGCCTGACCAGCAGGGATAGGGAGTGGCTTTAGTGCATCTGTAGACTTCCACCAAGCTTAAAGTGATGGGACATCGGTAGCTGGCCTTTTTCTGCCCAGTGTCACACCACATGCCTGCATAATAATTAAACCATGAATCAGACAAGACCTTTTTTTGCTGACTTTTCCCCAGTGGAATTATTTATCTAATCATCATCGGTGCTTTTGCTGCATTTGAAGGGTTCCTAGCTGACTCACCAAAAAACTAAGTGAAAATCTACATCAGGCATCTGAAACATACACTTACAAGCTGGCATGTTCTTCAAGTGATGGAGACTACTGCAGGTGAATATAAACGCGCAAACTGTCTTTACAGCATAACATTTTTTGTTCCTACCCACAAGAAGCATAAAAAATAAATGTTTTTTTCCCTCCATTAAACACATTCTTTAGTGCACCAAGAATTTAATTTCTTCTTCTTGAGGGTCAGCATTTGGACAACTTTTTGGCTTTTATGCAAATACTTTTCAAGGAGAAACAGACACATAAATTGCTTCTGCACAAATGTTGTTGCTAGGAGGGTCTGTCAAACAGATGCATTTTTTTCCCTAGGAAATGTACTAAGCATAAGAAATATCTTGCCAGCTGTGGAGCTGTCCTTCCATTTACCCTCCCACTTCCTCAAGTTCTGTTTTGCTGCTACTTAGTCCCCTTTTCTTCATTAAACATCTATTTCTGCAAGGAGCAAAGTTCACAGGGGACAACCAATGAGTAAAATATTGGAATTTAAGCTCATTTAGTGTTTATGCTTTCCAACCCTATCCCTTTACTTTGATTATAAACAAAAATTTGCAAGATTTATGTTGGAGAGAAAGAATCTGGTGCCAGTGTGCAGGCTGTGGGGTCCTGGGATTTCCTGTGGAGAAACATGATTTCTTCTCAAGGTGGTTTACCTCTTAGAGTCAGTCTGTGCTCCCTGATAGGGTGCGTAACCCAAATACTTTTACCTCATCTCCCTTTATCTGTTTTTTCTAATTAATCTTCCATTACATTTTTTAAAATTAAATATAATGTTGCAAATGTTAGCACAGAAGATTACTGTGGAAATTTGCAGAAACTCAGTGACAGGCCTTTGACCAAACCAAAGGCAATCAAAAACTTTCCTACACTCTACAATTGATGTATTTGTTTCTATCTCATTATTAATTTTTACTTAGAACTGTACATACTAAAGTCAGAATTCAAGAAATACCATGGAAAGAAAATATTATTGGAAATGGTTGTGGAGTCGGTGAAAATACTTCATTCCAATCTACTTTGGGCAACAATCAGTCAAATACCTCCACTTCTCTAGCCCAAGCTTTTGAAGGGAATGGAATAAAAAGTTTCGAGAAAATATATATTTTCTACCCCTTTTTAGAGGTTTAAAAAGCTTTATGAAAATTTGTTCCTTTTTTTTTTCTTTGTCACAAAAAAAAAATCAGAATTTTAACAGGGGAAAAGCTTCTGTGCTTCCATTTGCCACTCTGCAACTTTTGAAAACAATCTAAGTTCTGAAGTAAAAAAAAAAAAACAAACAACCATGTAAACCCAAAGGAAATGATGTAAATCTTTATTCTGTCACTCGGTGACTTTTTTAACTATTGAAAAAAAGTTTTGCAAACTGGCAAGGTGATAAAAACAAGAGAGTAAAAAAGGAAAGCTTATAAACAACCCCCCTAGATACCATTCATTTTATTGCTGTTGGACACAAAAGGGAAGTGAGGGAATACTGTCAGCATTTTTGTGAATTTTATCTCATTTTTTCAACTAGATATAACTGTAAGTCTCGCAAGGTTTCAAGCAAGGTGCTTTGGATTAAAAATAAATTATAATTGGAGTAGAAAGTAACTAAAATTTCCAGAATGCAGAAAAGCATTTAAAGATTTAAACAGCATTCTGCGTAGTCCTATTTGCATTCCTGTGGAGATGGTCATTCATGAAGTTAAAATCAAGATTATATTTTAACTTTACCCTGATATTTGTCTGAAATCTCTGACATGAGTCTATCACATTGTGGTGACTTTTATCCAATTTTCTAATTAGGTTATCCGTAACTGGAATTTTAATTGAGCCTAAGTGTCTGAGATGCCCATTTTCCAAAGCATTTCACTACTATGAAACTATTGAAAATGTCTAGGAAGCACTGCAAATATTGGACTATCCCACACATAGTGAAGTAATAGGAGTTGGATACAATCAGAAAATTTAAGAAATGTTTAGACCTCATTACCTCAACACTTGCAGTATTGCTGAGAGGAACATTTTTTAGCATTAATATGTGATTTAACTTTTTTTTGGAGGGGACACTCAAAATGAGCTAAGGACATTATTCACATTGCAAAAACAAACACTTATAAGTTAGCTAGTGTTGAAATTAAATCAATCTATCTGATCTGCATTCAGCTGTGCACTCTGAAGACCTAAATATATTTGTTTCCACAGATGCCCTGCTTCATTTAGTGGCCAGCAACAGTGATGCTCAGATCAGAACCATATATTTAAAAAACTTATTTTCTCCTAATCTTCAATATTCTCTTTCTCTTCACATCTAAGGTACCAAATACTAGTTGTATATTGGTTTGGTCCTTTCCTCCCACGCTTCTCAATGACATTCGTCACTGTATTGCTCCAGTAATTATCAATGCATCTGGTAATGTATTAACAATTAACTTGCTCATTTTCACAATTCCTGTGAGGTATTGTCTCACTGTTACCACTGGGGAGTTGAAGCGATAAGTGTTAAACCCATTCACCTCAATTGGACATCTAATTTCAAACTTTCCAGGGGATAACAACCCAAACTTGCACTTTTATGCATTTAAAGCACAGTCCCAGCTGACATATCTGTCTGTGCACTTCAGAACATCGGGTAATGGGAGCTCAAGCCGGTTCCCTCAGATAATGAGCTTCTTAAGTTTAAACACCTTTCTTTGGCATCATATCTGCGGCAGTGCAAGGAGTTGGGGCTGAAGGGCAGGATGCAATCGATGTGCAAGGAGACTGTCCTCTCTCCACGAGCTGTGTCCTGCCCTGGTCCTCCCTCACCTCCCTGTTTCTGCCTAAATAAAGGCAGAATCCTGCATCCAGTACTCTCCTTCACTTCACAGTCCATGTTTATCCCCTGCATCATGCAGTAAATGGGGCAGGGAAGAGGCAGAGCGTAACCAGGTAAGTACAACGTGACAGCAGCCCACAGACCTGATCAGAGGGGGACTGATTCCCCATAGCTACCCCAGACATAGCACACCCCACTGCGGTCCACAGCTGAGAAATGTCCTACTTAGCCCAGAACAGGACATTTTTGTGGAGTTTTCAGCTGCAACAATTTAGGATAACTCTCAGCTACGTGTGTGAAATAAGTTTTTTTTTCTGAAAATAAGAAGTTATATTCAGCTAGATTTTTTTCAGAAGCTAAAAGCAATAAATTTCAAGGCCAGGTTGGATGGGGCTTTGAGTAGCCAGGTCTAGTGGGAGGTGCCTTGCTCATGGCAAGGGGGTCAGAACTAAGTGATCTTTAAGGTCCCTTCCAACCTAAACCGTTTGATGATTCGATGAATTTAGCATGAAAGTTACCCCCTTGCTATACATTAAGCACAACCTCCAAGGCATACTCATTCTTTTGGAGGAAAGGTCATGAACATTCTTTATGCTGGGCAAAATAATGTATTTTCCTCTAGCCCTCCCACTTTTTTTTCTGGAAGAACTGAAATATTTAACCGTAACTGTGACCGTGTGTGTGTGAAAAATTATTTTGAAATAGATGCCCACGCTGCAAAACTTCAGTCCAAACATTTCAAGTATTGTAAAGTTATCAGCAAACGAAAACAAGTTCTGACACAAAGACCGTGAAACACCCTTTTATGAATGCAACCTTGCCAGCCTGCTTATCATGCTATGGAAGCGTTACAGAGCTAATGTGCTCTTTTCATGTTGAGGATGAATAAAATCCTGATAAGAATGAATACAATAATTTAAACTGATTTAAGCAGTTTATGCTGACATATTTTGTGCTAATTAAGCTGTGAGAATAACTGATTTTTCTGAGTGAAATGTGAAGCGAAACAGGTTGATGACAATGTAATTACGGCAATATGAATACCTGAAAAATGTAATTTTGTTTGACATGTAATTAGCTTTTTGATGTCAACTGGAACTTTCATTTCCTGGTACTTGTAAAACATCAAAATAGTAATAGTAATACAACCTCAAATAGGTAAATGCTTAGATGCCTTTAAGCACAAAATCAGTGCTGTCTATTAATGGATAATGAACTTAACATGTGGAAGATACTGGTTTTATCTGCTGCTTTTTTTTTTTTTTTTAAGCCAGTTTGACGCATGTTCCCCATTAATAAATCGTTTCTTATAAAATTTTATTGCTAATCCATGAAGCTCAGGAACATTTCCAGTCTACCAAGACCACACACATGCCCCACTGCTTTCCTTTGCCTTGCTGGGCAGAGACCTGGTAGGACACCACTTCACAGCCCTGTGCACCTTGGTTTCCCCTGGAAGAAAACACAGGCAGATACCCCAGGAGTGCAGCATGTGCTGGCACAGCAGGCCAGGCTTCTAAGGTAAATGTAAATGCATAGGAGACAGGCCCTGGGGCATGCAGGGTGCCACTAGACACTAGTTCCCAAAGTCAAGGACTGCTGGTTTCTGCTATAGACTTGATCAGTGTTCACCGGAGGTGGGACTGGAAACCAGGTATCCCCAGCCTGTGCAATTGTCCTAGCAGCTGTCTAGCATAATAATAATTGAATTATTGTATATTAAGATTCACTAGGAACAACTGAGAGTGTCTTCACCTCAAAAGTCTTGTAACCTGGTAGGTAGGATACTCCTGTGTAAGCAACATATATACTCAGAGGTATCAGCAGAAGATGTCTTGCCCTCTCCTGGGGCTGTGTCCCAGCCCCTTGGCTGCTTCAGGTGAACAGGGACAGCACACCACCAGCACAGTGAATCTGCATCTTTGCACCCTTTCAGATTATTTCCCAAGCATTAACTGGATTTGATGATAAATTGTGAATAATTTAAGGGGAACTGTAAGCTAATTTTCAACCAATTTGTTATTCTCAAATTAAATTAGTCCATCTCTACTTGTTCCCATGCACTCTTCTACTAAAGCTGGTACCTTAGATATAGCCTTTAACTAAATAGTGCAGCCCAATCAATGCTTGGCGTGTGAGCATTCTTTCCTCTCTTCTTTTGGGAGAACTTTACAGTTTTTGTTTCACACCTTTGGTCTTTCACGCCTTTTATCATTTCACGCTTTTGGTCTTTTTCATGTTCTTTTGTCTCTCTTCATTCCTCTGCTTCATCAGTTACTTCTATCCAGCAATATGGAAAAAATATGATTAAAAAGCAATGTGCCTGTGGTATTCAGCACCTTCTATTGTTTGAGTTGTAATGGCTTTTTGTGCTTCCTTCTATGAAACTTGTAGTATATGTAAGCTGGATTATTTTCTGGTTATTTTTGTAACTGTAGTTATGTATTTCTGCTTTTGTCTTGCAGAATAAATGGATAAATTTGCCTAGACAAGTCTTTTCCACTATCAACAGTAAGAAAGTGATGACAAGTTCAATGCCTTTATAGGATTTTATTATTTTTTTTGTGACCGCCTAGCTGTCTGTTTCCAAGTTCACCTCAAATGGAGTAATATTTGCTTGTTCATTATAGATTTCTCCCTGAAAAGAGCTTTCTCTCGTGTTTTTGACACTAGTCCAAGACTACAAGTGGAAATGCAATGGTAAGTGACTAAATGAATTGCTTCACATCATGGTGCAAATATTTAATAAACTGATTTCTTGACACTAAACAATACAGGCTTTGATAGCTAAGAAGCCCATCATCAGATTATAAAAACAAGCAATGTGATCTGAATTTTTTTTTCAACATATTCTTTCAAAAATGCCTTTTGGTGAATGATGAATAAAACGTGTTCCCATTCAGGATGCAGAGCGAGCCACATCGTAGTGTGTGCATCCCACAGCCCAACTATTAGTGATAAATCCAGGTTCCTAAGGCATGAGAAGTTAAAGGCACTGGGGAAAAAAAAAGGAGATAGGAAGAGGTTTCTAGAAACACCATAACAACAAGATATACCCAACAGTTATGAGCTGACTCTTTTTCATTTCCTGTTTTGTTTTAATTGCACATCACATGCACTTGGCCCTTGTTACTGCACTGCTTTTCAAAAATCCTATTCCTCCTGAAGTTGCACTGACTACTCTCTGAAAATAAAACACAACTGGAAGACTTCAAGGTAGTGTTCAGTCATGAGGTCAGCTACACTTCCAGGATCCTGCTATTGCAGGGGTGTCTTTCACAACCATTACCGTGTTTTATGGTAAGATACCTGGGATGTAGGGTAGTTAAATACTCCATCCTGGACAACTCATGAAGGAACTAAGATTCTTCATATGCTTAAAAAAGGTAGAGCAACCTCAGAACCAATATGTCTGGGCACTCAGACATACCCACTCAGTGGGTAATTAATGCAAACTATAAAGCAGACCATTGTTAGGACTACGAAAGCACCTCTTTGGATTTTTTCTGGTTTCCTCACAACATCCAAACCTCATCTTGGAATTAAGCACTGTGTAGGCAGTAGCATGAATCGAAACTGGTATGTAGCTCTCTAAATAAGCGTACAAATGTTTCCAATAACCCAGCAGTGATTCTGTGGCAAGGCTGGCTCCAGCCATCAGCCAGAGGATGGTACCTGGCTAAGACAGCAGAATACTGGGAAAAGCAAATTGTTATTGCTCTGCTGCCTAGTTTGGCAGACCCGAATTGCTAGAAAACTGGGGTTTCTGTGTCGGGTGTCTGCTCACAAGGGAGTCCCTGTGTTGGCAAAAGGATGTGGGGCCACAGTTATTGCTTGAGGGTTAAAAGGATCTTCTGGAAACAGTGGTTGCCAGCGTGGTTCCACTATCTACTAAGTGATGCAGGCAGAAGCAGAGCTAGCTCTTAGACCGTTGCTGCCCATCTTCTACCCTGCTCCTCTCCCTCCTGCAGCAGGAAGGGCCTTGGCCCCACATGAGCCAGTTGTTTGCAGCTGTACCAGCATGGGGCATTTGAAGGGAAGTTTGTATGTTGCAACAACCTGTTGAACTGCTAAGTGCCACCAGAGCTGCTGAACGGTCCTTAATAGAAACGAGTTTCCGTTTTCCACTCTTTCATCTCCTTCCCTTGCTCGTTTCTCTTTGTACCTCTCATGCCTACTTACCTTGGGGTTTGGTCTCTCGCCAAAATCTTTCCTCCTCCATTATGTACATTTCCATTGTGAACACAGCTCAGCCAGAGGCAGCTGATACTGTGTTTGAGGACTGGGTCTGTGGTAATTCAAAGTGGCGACCTGAGCATCTGCACGACCTCGGCCTCACAGGAGTGCCGATTGCTGCCTCAGCTTTCCTGGACATCACTTGGGACACTGAAACATACAGAAGCCAATAATGATTATTACTGTAGACTTTCAGCACATTTTCAAACTCAGCCTGACACAAGCATTTGTTTGCTCTCGGGAAGTTCTCTGACAGCCATTTTCATTTTTGAAAGATTTTAAAGATAAGCAAGGCAAATTATCCAAAGCTGTGAAATCCAAAGTCCCCGTTTGGACAGATGATTTCCATACAGTTATGTGCATATATGTTTGTAAAAGTCAGTAGTATAAATTTTAGACTAGACTAGACTAGACTTGACTACGTTTGTAAAAGTCAGTAGTCTAAAATTTATAATACCAAACAACAATGTAAAATTTTCTAGAATAAGGTTATAGGACTGATAAAAAAATACTGCACAATATTTTAAAAAGTGGTTTAGCTCCTTTATGTTTACACATAAAATTTTTATTTATGACCAGCTCCTTTCTTCTTTGTTAAATAAATGACTGTACACCTAAGTAGCCTCATGGATCCATAGTAGCTGCAGGAAAAATATCCATTTCAAAGTGAGAGGATGAATTTTGGGGCACTTCTTGATAAGCCTGTAAGATCTGAAGTGCAATTTCAGAACCATTATGAGCCTCATGCACTCCTGCCTGTTTGTGTTTGTCTGTTCCAGCACAGCTTAAGGGATTTACTGTGGCCTATCTGCTTTGACAATTCAGTCCCATCCTAGAATTTCTAACATCTTCTGTTAAAGCTCTGTCTCCTGACAATTTTCATGACAGCCTGTTGCCTCATCCAGAAATCATGAAAACTGATGACCCAAATAGAAAGGCGAAGCAAAAAAGAATGTGGGTTTTCCTCAGTGGATTTTCCACACTGATTATTAAGAATGGGAATATTTTCATTTTCCTACATGGCCTGCCAGCTGGTTTGGCTCTCAAGCCGCCAGAGTCTTTTTTAATCTTTGGGTTTGTTTTTCAGAAGCTTTGTCAGAAACATTCAGTTCTCCAAGTGCCATTCTCACTGGTTCCAGTTACCTCTCCAGAGACCAGCTCTGTGAATTTTGGGGAAGAAAAATTAGAAAACCGTATTTTCTCCTTTTTGAAGATATTCAGAAAAGGAAAGTACATTGTCTAGATAGTCTTTACTGTTTTACAGTAATTTGCTGAAGATTCAAAAAACAATATAATAGTAGGAGTCCAAGATAAGTAGTTCAGATTAAGACATTAATAATCCTGCTACTAAGCCACAGGTATTAGAGATGGCACCAGTAGCAGGTATTTATATCCTCTGTTTTATAACCTTACCACCATACCAAACCAGCTTTTGGGGGTTAATCTGAAAATTCCAGAGAATCACAGAACAGCTGAGGTTGGAAGGGATCTCTGGAGGTCATCTGGTGCAAACCTGCTCAAGCAACGGCACCTACACACCTGGGGTTGCCCAGGACCATATCCATATGGCTTTTGAGTATCCCCAAGGACGGACATTCCACAACCTCTCTGGGCAGCCTGGGCAGCTCAGTCATCCTCACAGTGAAAAATTATTTCCTGACATTCAGAGGGGAACTCCTGTGTTTCAGTGTGTGCCCATTGCCTCCGGTCCTGTCACTGAGCACCACTGAAAAGAGCCTGGCTCTGTCTTCTTTGCATCCTCCCTTCAGGTATTCGTGTACTTTGATATGATCCCTGAACTTTCTCTTCTCCAGGCTGAACAGTCCCAGCTCTCTTTGCTTTTCCTCATACGAGAAATGCTCCAGTCCCTTTATCATCTTTGTGACCCTTTGCTGGACTCCCTCCAGTATGTCCGTGTCTCTATTGCACTGGGGAGCCCAGGACTGGTCCTGGCACTCCAGGTGTGGCCTCACCAGTACTGCCTAGAGGGGAAGGATCATCTCCCTCAACCTGCTGGTAACACTCCTCCTAATGCAGCCCAGGATATCATTAGTCTTCTTTGCAGCAAGGGCACATTTCTGGCTCATGTTCAACTTGGTGTCCACTAAGATCCCAGGTTCTTTTCTGCCAAAATGCTTTCCAGACAGGCTGCCCCCAGCCTGTACTGGTGTCTGGGTTTGTTCCTCCCCAGGTGCAGGACTTTCCTCTTCCCCTATTGAACTTCATGACGTTGCTGTCAGCCCATTTCTCCAGCCTGTTGAGGTCCCTCCGGATGGCAGCACACCCATCTGGTGTATCAACCACTCTTCACAGTTTTGTGTCAACAGCAAACTTGCTGAAGGTGCACTCTGCCCCATCATCCAGATCAGTAATGGAGGTGGTGAACGGGACTGGACGCAGCACTGATCTCAAGGGTACCTTGCTAGTCACTGACCTCCAACTAGACTTCATGCCACTGATCATCACTCTCTGGGCTCAGCTGTTCTGCCAGTTGTCAATCCACCCCACTATCTGCTCTTCCAGCCCTTAATTCATCAGCTTCTCTATGAGGATCTTATGGGAGACAGTGCTGAAAGCCTTACTGAAGTCTTTTGATTTTGTCTGCTGATCTCAATTTTTGATCTTTTCCTTTTGCCTTCCTATTATTTATTACTTACTTCCTTTTTAATGCTAGAAACAATCTAATGCAGACATTTTATTTGATAGATAAATATAGTTGTGTTCTGCAACAAGCTAAGCTTTAAATATGTATTTTCTCCTGTATTTTCTGCCAATTGTAAGTTAAAATGGGTGTTTCTACTGTTTAAAGGTTACAAATAATAATGCAAACCAAGATTTCCTATGTTTTGCATTTTCACATTACATTCAATTGCCTCTGCATTGTGTTTCAAAAGTATGTATTAATGAAGTTTACTTCTCAAGAGCTGCTGGAGGAAATAGAAAGGTGGAAGTTTTGGCAACAGGGATAGGGGCATTTCAGCAGTTATCAAGTGTGGGAAGCTTGTAATTGAACATACACATGAATTGCGTATGTCTTGCTAAAACAACCATTGGTGACATTTGTAAAGTCTGACATTTAATTAATCATCAGTGGGTCCAAAAATCGGAAGTCCCCAGTTGTCTATGCTATGGTTTCAGGCACTTTGAAAATAATTGGGGTTTGTTTTTTTTTTTTAGGGGATGAAAACCTTCTACAAGGAGAAAACTCTTGTTAAATTCCTCGGTTTTGTAAGGAGAGAGTGCATAGGGCCCCGCCTATGACAAAATATAAAGGTATATAGCCTTTTCTTTGGGGATATTTCATAAAAAATGAAGGAAATTCAGGACAGAAGTAATTTTTCTTCCAGCAAGGAAACACATTTTTCCCTATTAATCCTCATAATTGAGTTTTTGGGGAAAATTAAGGCATGTATTGTACCAGCAGATGTCAAAGAACTAAGAGAAAAGGGAAGATGTTCATAAAAATAAAAATAAAATGCCATTAAATGCAAACATTTTGCCAGGAAGTCTTCTTTTCAATCTGTAGACAAGAGAAGAGAAAGCCTATAGCTCATCTATCCAAAATGAAGAAAGCTGGATCCAACCACGTCTCTCACTTCCACAAACAGAATTTTCCATATGTGTTTAAATACAAGTATATAAGTAGCTTTAATTTAAGCATACTGAGGATGCTTAATAATATGTTATTTATTCTGAAACCTCATCTATTCTGTATGTTCTTACACTAGTTTTATCACCTATAGGTGTTAAAACCTGACAAACTTACCTAAATAGTTATGCAACAAGCAAAGGAAAGCCAAAATGTTGCTGATGTCCTCTAAACTCTCATTTTGGCTAACTATGTTACACTCCCGGCAACAGTCCTGTTACAGGAATAACTGAAATAAATAAGACTGGAATAAAAGTGCTTTGGACGCTATATCTCCCTTCATGGAACTTGAGAGTTTTTATTCTTCCAGTTTTATAACATCGTTTATATGAATGGTGCTGAAAAAGTCATGAGTCTCAAACCAATAAAGACAGAAATGATGCTGTAAACTCTATGTTCGCGATGTAATATAAGCAGCAACAGCTTACAGAAAAAGGAGCAAAGGGAAGGTGTATTGACACCACTTTTCATTTTATTAAGCATTATGTAGGTGGCAAAGTAATTTCAATATATCTGAGAAACATAAGTACAGTCCTCATCTTCAAGAGATGACAACCCAACATCCTGACTTTGCTGTACTGCTACAGTCCTACTGTGCCCTGGGCAAATTGTGGATGCTTGTGTCCTTTGTGAAAGGGGAAGAAGCAGCTACAAACACAGGAGCCGTAGAAGCCTCCAATGAATAGAAAGGTAAAAGAAGAGGAGCAGTTTCAAAGCAGAAAGTGAAAGCTCCTGACAAGACTGGTAGACTCTCACCAGTGTCATGAAATACCCTGCATGAGGATGAGACAAAGAAAACAGCAAAGCAAAAATGATGTAGCAGATGAATAAGGACAGACAGGGGGATGGCAAGACAGAGTTCAAACATCAGCAATATTGTACAAAAAGTATCCGTCACTGAAGAGAGTATTGTACATATATGTCCCCCCATGTCTGCATTTCTGGAGAAACCAATTTGATTGTCTTTTACTACACTGGCTTATCTAATTAGAAATAATAAGCCAGATAGATTAGCCTTTCTAAAAAGAAGGCAAAGAAAGAAGGATCATTTTTCCTCATTAAAATCTTATGTATGTTCTTTTGAGAAGCAGTAGACCTCCTGTGCTTTCATTGCAAGAAATTTGTTAGTCTTGTACACTTTCACCATTCTATTAAAAATCTGTTCATCTTCAATCAAGTTTTAAAAAATCTGCAAGTCATTTTTCACTTGCAAACCCCATCTGGGAAGGACTAATGCCAGGACTGAGAAGACAGAGGTTATTTCTTTTGCACTGTCCAGGACTCTTCTATTGGCACCCTGGATTCAGACAGCAAAAAGATGCCCACCACAGGAGGACAATGTTACATGCGTGCAACTAAGGTGGAAAAGCAGGAAAAAAACATAATTGTAGGTTTTCTGCAGGGGGAAGTCTGCAACTAGCTGGTTTGAAGGACTTGAAAAGAAAAATTATATGGCACCTATGGATACAGGGATTTTGACACAGCAGCAAAGAACCAAGCATTGAAAGATTTGCTAGGTCTCTGAGCACTGTGACTTTGAGGCAAGGAGTTAGGAACTGATAAGTGAGTGGATGTGTCTAAGACCGAGAAAGACTGGGAAGTTGCACTCCTTGCAGTGGAAGTTGTGGTTAAGGCAAATTAACGTGCTAAGAAACAAAGACCTAGGGAGCAGACGGAGGCTGCCGGTACTTGAGCAGACAACCTGAGATGAGAAGCTTGGGTGGTTTCTGGATCCCAGCTGGGCTTGGGATACAAGGGGATAAAATTGTAGCTGCAGGGACTGGAGGGGTCTGATTGTGAAGAGGGACACAGCTGTAAATACCTGGGAGAAGCTGTGGTCAAAAAGGAAGCCGCAAACGGATTTTAGTTTGTTTCATTTCTAGATTTAAGCACTTAGCTGCTCAGTCTTGCTTTTGGCACTTTCATCCTTTATTTGAGCTCATCCTTACAATACGTTACTTTTTGCAAATTGGAATGATACCATAAACAGTATTAGCTTAGCTCCTTAACTGCTCTGCTGAAGTAATGGTTCAAACTAAGAAAATAATCCCTTAGCAAATGCATTAAGAGATTTAAATATTTTTACATCTTTTTTTTTTATCTGTGTTGATAACGGTCAGTACTGTTTTGACTGTAGAGATACTTCAGGAAAAGAAACCTTGTGGTTCAAAAACCTGAGACTGAAGCCCTTAACTTGCGTAGATGGTTAGTGTATGAGATTTGTAGAACCACAGTTATACCTGTTTTACAATATTAACACCAAATTTAATTGTGGAGAATGAACTCGGGTCTCAGTGATTCTGCACATGTGCAATACTAGAATTAGTTTATGATTCTGGTTTGCCTTTATTTTTAGATCAGATTTTTTTTTTCTCCAAAAGTGAGTCAGCTTAAGCAAGATTTCTTAAGCTTATGGTATATAAAAGGAATGATAAACCCACAAAATCTCCACTTCTGAAATCCCCTAAATCCCAACAATGATCACAGATATAAGAGGTCTGTGGGTTTTGGTTTTGTCTGACAGGTCTCTGCAAAGATGTAGAGCTCTCTCCCCACAGAGTTTGGGTGTACATCTCCCATGTTCTTTATCCCAAAGGATTGTACTGAGGAAAATATCCAGGCAAACCTTTAACGAAGAGAAGAAAACCTAGACGTGCCTCATAAGTGTCACTTTTTATTTGAATGTGATTAGGTGAAACACAAAAGAGGAATTTTGCAGATTTTTAGTACTTTTCGGGAGCAAGCCCAAGCCCTCTAGTGGTCCGAGCGAGTGGAGCCCAGTCTCGAGAGTAATCACCACATTATCAGAGCAGCTGATTAAGCACGGCAGGAGTCTGAGAGAAGCAAGCAAACAAGCTAACTAACTTTGTATTTGATTGCACACTGTTTGCAACTACAGCTGGGTAGAGAAGGGATTTGCAAAGGAACCTTCTCCTTCAAAACTTGGTGTATCCTCGTCTCGCAGCTACAACGTTTCCTCTCCCCCCTCTCTCCAGTTTCGCCATTTCCTACCAAAACAAGCTGGGGTGCAGCTGCAGGGCTTTTCCCCTTCCCAGCTGCTGCACAGCCTTGGGTTGGGAAGGGTGGAGGTTGCTGTTTCAGAGACGCCTGGTCCTCACTGAACTATGACTTTCACAAGCCCTGGGGCCTGCAAATGCCTCACAGGGGCTGCCAAGGAGCTCCTCTGCCAATCTGTCAAAGGAAAATGGAAAAGAAGCTGTTTTTTAACCCAAAGCGGGCCACTTGGGTTCTCCCAACCCTCTCTGATTTCTGGAGGAATTATGTAAATTTTGGTAAATCAATACATTCCAAACATTTTCTCTGGATTTTTTTTTTCCTAATTAACAACACTTGTAACCTTGTCCTGGTAGCTTTTTGTAGATATTTAAAGGTGCGAGTTTGCCTCTAAAAATATTCATTGAATGAGTGCTGCAAAACATTTGTGAACATCTATTTACATTAATATGGGTGGCAACACTCTTCTGCGATGAGCTGGAAACCCCACTGCAAGTCAGGGACTCTTGAGCAGAAAGAAAACCATGTGATTCAGAGGATCAGACCCACCACATGGATAGCAAATTGTGAATAGAAATAATAATAAATAAAAAAAAACACCTACTCTCTCCTGAGCAAGCTACAGGCTGGTATGTTTACAGAAACCACTCATTGAAGAATTTTAAATAACAGCTAATTCGGGATCAGGGAAAGATGCTAATGCATATAAACTTCTTTTTTTCCTGGTTGTAATTAGTTTGTTCAGATTTATTAAGTAAAGCATATATATGCTGGTGGAATGCCCAGCTGTATCATATTTTCAAGGTACCCTGGAAAATGCTGAGAAGAGTTGCTGAGGGAGAAGGGGTTGAAACGTCCATCATAATAAATTGTCCTTGCCACAGGTGGCATAGGGACTGTTGGCTCTCTTACACCAGGGAAAATCAAAAATAACTCCTTCAAGGCAGGGGAATGACACTGGTGTCTAATCTGTACAAGACAAGAATGAGGACAAATGAGTTCAGGTCCCACTGGGGGGCTGTGGCAGGCCGTCCTCTCCCTTTGATGCCCCCGTGGGCACACTCTCCAGGTGACACTGCTGTGTAGCCGGCTCAGCCCCACGGTACCAGCTGAGCCAGAGTGACATGGAGGGCAGATAGGGCCGAGGAGGTTAAACCCCAGCAGGTATTCCAGACGGGATCTCCAATTCCTGGGTCAAACAGTCTCCCTAGCTGAGAAAAACAAGGGGCATTGCTAGATTTTCCTGTGGACATGATTGAGTTTACTGTCAGCTGCACTTGATTAAACAAAGAAAACCCCAAAGCCTTAGAAAGAGGCTGACTCCTCGGATGGAAATATGGCAGAGCAGAAAGATGGTTGTAGTTTCAAAAAAGTGGACTATGATATTATGGAAATGAACAATCTGTTCTTATAACTGGGCTTCTGTCCTTATAACTGGGCTGAGTGCATCGTTTGCTGAAATAATATAGCCACCATCTTGGCCTATTTCTTCTTCAGCTTTTGCACAACACTTAAACTCCTGTCAATGTAACCAAACTTCATTTACTTTTTTTCTTTCTAATTGAGCTCAGGGATATCATTTAGTCATAGCATTTAGTCATAGTCATAGGGTTTGCCATATTTTGTCTTTTTTTGTGTTCATTTAATGAAAATTAATTATTATATAAGATCTGCCTACACAGTTTCTACCATTAAAACAGACAAATTAATGTATAAGATCTACCTGAAGAGAATTTTTATCATATAAAACCCAATTAAATACAAAGAGGCAATTTGTAGATGAGGAGAGAATATATACATAAAATACCTTATTAGAAGAAAAGTGCTGTGTTATAAATCTGTTAGAAATTAAGCAATGTAACAAATAACACCATAGTCTTTTAAAAATTTGAATGTTTTATGTTTAAGCAGTGTCAACAAAATGTATTTTGAATATGTTTTGCGTGAAGAATATTATTCTACTTGGATGTGTGTGTATATAGAACTATATATATATGTTGCAGTTTTATTTCAGTTTCTCAAGTGAGGACACAAGGCTAGTTTGGATACTTTCCAAGTTTGCAAGCTATAGCTTTAGAATGAACTTCAGTGCAGCTATGCTCTGTTTAACTTTGTTGTTTGATTAAACACTGCCTCGTTACAGTGGTCGTGAGTGGTTCATGTCATTGGATTTTTCTCCTTCCTTCTCCTCTTACGAGACTGAGCAAACAGAAACTGAATATGTAAGGCAGATGGTTTGAAAATAGATAAACATTTCAATTTACAAGTAATTTGGGGCCTGTAAGATCCCACTTTTGTTTGTTTTGATGGCAAGGAATTCAACTGACAGCAACATACTTATATTGAACTATTGGCCACAATAAAGTTAAATAATATTTTTCAGTGTAAGTACCATCTGCTGTGCTGTGTCAGCTCATCCTGAAAGGTCCCCAGGCAAGCCGCAGCAACGGCCCGTGAGTCAGAAGCAGGAATTGGTACCACGCAGTGGAGAGTAATGACTAAGGGAAAAGCGGAGGTACCTGAGCATCCTGATCTGCCTCTGCCTTTCACTGTAACTTTGAAAATCCCAACTGACAGTAACAGGCTAGTTTCACAGGGTGGCTTTCTTGCCTCTTTGCTTCTTTTGGAGCTGTAAATCCAAAAAGTAGATGTGAAAAGCCCTTGACTTGGCCTGAGGAAATCACCCAGGAACATCCACCCAAGAGGCCTTGGCTGGGCTGCCCAGCTCATCCATCACACAGAATCACAGAATCACAGAATGGTTAGGGTTGGAAGGGACCTCTGGAGATCATCTAGTCCAACCCCCCTGCCAGAGCAGGGTCACCTACAACAGATTGCACAGGACAGAGTCCAGGCGGGTTTTGAATGTCTCCAGAGGGGGAGACTCCACAACCTCTCTTGGCAGCCTGTTCCAGTGCTCCACTACCCTCAAAGTAAAGAAGTTCCTCCTCATGTTAAGATGGAACTTCCTATGTTCAAGTTTATGCCCATTA
>NW_009648712.1:760975-763257 GCF_000708025.1 Charadrius vociferus | reverse complement strand
ACATTTGTAATCCTGGTTTCATCCCCATCCCCCTTCAAACCTAGTTTAAAGCCCTATGAATGAGCCCTGCTAATTCTTGTCCCAGGATCTTTCTTCCCCTATGGGTTAGGCTATCCCCACCTGTTGCCAGCATGCCTGGTTTCCTGTAGACCAGCCCATGATCAAAGAAGCCAAAGTTCTGCCAGGTGCACCAGCCTCGGAGCCAGGAGTTAATTTGCTAGCTCCTCCTATTTATCCCCTAGTCATCCCTGGCAAATGGTAGGATAGAGGAAAATGCTATTTGTGCTCCTGATCCCTTAACCAGCCGTCCCAGTGCCCGAAAGTCATTCTTCATTACCTTTAGACTTCTGGTACCTACCTCTTCACCACCTGCCTGAAATATCAGTAGTGGGTAGTAATCTGATGTCCGAACCAGGACACACTCCTCCCAACCATGGAACCCAACCAGAATGGGAAAAGATGAGCCCCACATAGCAATTTCTCTACCAGAAAGCATTCCTTTGTTAGACGGAGCTAGAAGTCATGGTTCCCTACAGCCAGGAGACTATCCTGCCATGCTGTGGTCCAATCCCCCATTGGCAGATGTTCTGCCCACACTGGGTGTGCTCCCATGCCCCACTGAATACTTAGTTATGCCAACAAGGCATTGTCTAATGCATTAATGATGGTAACTAGTTTTCTTCAACAGAAGAAAATCAAAAAGAATATTGTATGGCATGGTGATTAGGGCAGTCTTTTGAGACTGAAGGAGATTTGGGCTCCAGTTCTCTCAGGCACACAAAAATGTCTAATTTAGTGACCTTGCCTCAGCTAAGCGCCCCTTGCTACAGCTAGTTGGCAAGCATGCTGCTCCTAGGGTGCTCGACAGTACCTGCCCCGCTGGGTTTATGCACCCAGCTCCAGACAAAAGTTCAGTTTGTGAAGCCTACTCTGAGATGGTACCTTCCTCAATATGAGTTAGATACCTAAATGTACGCATGGTTGTCCTGGTTTCAGTTGGGATGGTGTTAATTTTCTTCCTAGTAGCTGCTGTGTCTCGCATTTAGTATGAGAATAAAGTTGATAACGCATTGTTTTAGTTGCTAAGTAATGCTTATATGAAGTCAGGGACTTTTTCAGCTTCCCATTGAACCCGAGAAGGAGCATAGACAGGACAAGATGGCCAAAGGAATATTTCATGCCATAGATGGCATGCTCAGTATATAAATGGGGGTTGGCTGTGGGGCAGGAATCCATGATCACTGCTTGGGAAAGGCTGAGCAATAGATTTGTGGGTGGTGAGAGCAATTGTATTACATCACTTTCTTTTGTATATTCTTTTACCATTATTATTATTATTATTATTATTATTATTATTATTATTATTATTATTATTATTATTATTATTATTATTATTATTATTATTATTATTATTATTATTATTATTATTATTATTATTATTATTATTATCATCATCATCATCATCATCATCTTCCATTACTGTTCTATTAAACTGTCTTTATCTCAACCCTCAAGGGTTTTTTTCCCCCCCCTTTTCTCCCTCTTCTCCCTAACCTGCTGGGGGTGGGGGCAAGTGAGCGAACGGCTGCATGGTCCTAGTTGCTGGCTGGGGTTGATCCACGGCAATGGTGCTACATGGATACCCTTCAGCTTGCTCTGTGCAAGGTGGAAGTGCTACACAACACAGAGTAGTGCACACAGAGGTGCCTGCTTAGGTGCTGTGTGTGGCGTAGCAAAGCTGTGCAGGATTTATTGGCATTGTCCTCTGTGACCGTAGCATTTTGAAATCCAGGCTTGACCTTGTATTCAGATCCTCGGAAATACTTAAGTGTTTGATTGCCATGAGACATGGTTCAAGCAGCTCTCCAAGTGTCCGTCCAGGCTCCTGCTGGGGTGGGGAGGCCCACTAGGCAAAAACGTACCTGAAAGTCAGAGGTTTCTTTGGATATCTGTTCTAAGAAATAATTAACTGTATTGAAGTGAAAGGTAAAACAGGTGCACAAACCACTCTGGTTTGCCAGTCATGTCCAAGTAAACAACTTTGTTTTGAGTAAAGAGATATAATTAGACCAATCAATAGAGAGGTGCTATGTAATTGTCTTCTTGGCATATGCTGTTATTCACTGTCATGTCATATAGGCACACTAGGAAAAAAAAGATTTAAATAAAAAAGAAATCAATGTTATTTCATTTTTTATTGCATGGAAAGAAAATGAAATTTAGAAGAAGTGGGTGTCTTGAAAAAGGAGCAGGAATACAAAAATCTATGTGTCTGTCAGAGA
>NW_009648712.1:736219-760929 GCF_000708025.1 Charadrius vociferus | reverse complement strand
AAACAGATTAGATTATTTAATTGTGCTTTAATGTAGATATTTCAAAAGTCAAGGGTTTCAATAGACGGGGAGGAGCAATCCAGGAAAAGGATCTCAATATTGACTCATCTATGGTCTTCACCAGCATATACCAGTGATACTCAAAGTGTAGTGACCCTAATTATACCAGGAATAGTGTTTTCTGGACATTATTTACACATGAAGAACCCTAGTAGATAAATTAGGCAATCTGGAAGCATTTTGTGTTGCTAATTAGGGTTATGTAGGAAATACACTTAGGAAAAGGAGTTGTGGAACACCTGATGATACCCCAAAGGCTACTTTCAAGAGTACTATTATAGTTCAAAACCTGAAAAGGGGAATTGCCTTGATGTGAACACAAGTTAAGAAATAGCCTTAGTACATTTAAATCTTATCCTTTTTTTTTTTTTTTTCCCCTGGTGTTGTCCCTTCATCAGTTAAATAAGCATTTTAAAATATTAGAATCCAAACTTATTTGTCAACAGAAATCTCTACACCCTCGACCCCAAAGAAACTACAGTGCAGGGAGCAAACTCCTGCAAATGGTGTTCAGAAAACTTTTCTCAAGAGTGAAAAAATCCGCAACAAATTTCTGTAATTCTTGCAACAAAGTGTTACAATTGTAGCAAAGGGCTTGTCTTTCCTTCTGTGACTCATTGCAGACTAGATATTGCTTTTACTTATGCTGGAAATTCCAGTGTGATTCTGTGACTCTGTGAAATTCAAATGTTTGTCTCAGTGGCCAATCCAAGCAGCTCGGTCTGAGATGAAGGGATTTCATGGGCGGGAGGAAGTAGGACTGCCTCCTTCTCTTTCCCCTCCCTCCCTCCTTCCCTCCCTCCCCGCCTTCTTTAGCTCTGTCCCCGCCTCTCTGCTTCTTTATCTCCCTGTCCTCCTCTCCCTTCTCACCTCCCTCCTCCCTTCACCTTTTTTCTGTCCTAAGACAGACCCCATTTCTTCACCCTGGGAAGCAGAAGGAAGAAACAGAGGTCAGACCTTGCAGCCTCCTTGTCCCTCCCAGCCCACTTTGGAGTGCGGTTGCCACAACTCACACTAAATGTGTCCAGTCTGTCACATCTCCCCATCAGCTCCAAGCAGTTTTTATTTCTCTCCTGGTGCACCACCAAAGATAACGCAGGCTGATACACTCTGGGCTCAGGCACAGGTTCCAAAGGATGGAAAAATACCTCTCTGGGGAAGAAAAGGGCTATAAATAAGTGTTCCTGGTGATCCAATATCAAATGGCAATGTTCCATTTGTTATTTTTATATCTGACTATGCAAGGATTTTGTGGAGGGATGGGGAATGGCAGGAGAAAATGAATAGCCTATCAAGTAGTCTGAGCACTAAAGAATACAATGTGCTGCTTCGCCGTCAATTCCATCACTTGCTTTAGGTCCACATACTTCATGCAAATAGGAGAGGCATACTGGGAACAGGCCAACAGGAGAACACAGTGTTTACTAATTTGTGCTTTGATGCTTAATTTTAGCTGGCATGACTTAGTTTCATTGACTTTGGTGGGGCTGCTCTGTGCCAAAAGTTAAGTACATTCGTGGGATGGAAGTTTTTATTTGGCATATTAATCCAGCAACCTCCTTGGAACCTCAAACCATTCACTAGAGCATATGATCTATGAAAATTAACTTTCTACAACTTTAGAAAGAAAAGATTTCAGAAAAAGGGAAAAAAAGTGAAATTAGTCGTTCTCATTTACGACTTAGTTTTTGTGTACAATCCTTATTACAGCAGATTCCAGCCTTGCAAAGAACTATATAATTAGCTTTCTTTCCTCAATTAGGAGATTGTAAGGTTGCCAAAGAAAACATATTTTGAATGTATCTTTTATCACATGGATCAAAGATCACATATATCTGTGCCTGTAATGAGGAGCTCATGTGCTAATGTTCTGTAGTGGTCCAAAATTTACAACTGCAAAAACCTTTGATGTATCACTAATTGGTTTTAGCACCATGGATTAGGTGCTGAAATCAGTAGGCAAGAAATTGTGAGTAGTAGGTGGAGAAGAGATAATTCTGATTCTCACCATATGCTTTGAGAAATTTAAATCGTTCCAGCATAAGTAGAAAAAGAAGGCAGAACTTGTTGCATTTTTATTTTTGAGAGAGTCTCATAGATTATCTGTACAATCCAAAAATATGCTTTATTCTAGATCATTAAAAAAATCTTCATTTCACAGTTTTTATTTTTGTAGAAACAACACCCATCTCGCCTGCAATGTGCTGTGCATTCTAACACCTAATGTGTGGTGAAGAATGTAGTAACAGGGGAAATATATCTGCATAACATGTGAAAAGTGCCAAACCTTTAATTAATTTCAGACACTATATCACAAAATAGCAAACTAATTATAAACTTCATCTACACCACACAGAAAGAGGAAAGGGAGGCAAGTGCTGTGTTATGTGGTCTCATAATGGTGGTCTGTGTCACATCTTTGATAGCTTCTTGATGATCAGGATTTATTATTCAAACTGTAATGAAAATCGTTAGTGTCATTGCCTAAGGATTACTGGCAAGCTGGGAAGAGAGTACTCTCTTCTCTGTTGAAAGCTATAGGGCTGGTCCACACAGAGGAAGCTACAGAGGCGTGCTGCATCAGATGTGATCTTTAAAAATATGCTCAAATGTTCAGTGTTTGTTTTTTCTTAATGAAAATTGAGTGATTTGAATCATTCTACACAAGGATGCTCACAATCCCTTCCACTCTGCCTTGTTCTTGTTACCCACTTATTCCCAAAATTCAAGATTTTGTGTTTCCAGCAAAGGTATGGTAAACAGTTTATCTCAATACTTCTTAATTAAGAAAAAAAAAAAAGTAGCCTTAAAAAAGCAGCAATTCAAGAGCCTTTCCACTCTGCATTGCCACAATGTCTTTATTTAAATCAACAAAATTAAGTTGAAGTTTTAGCATTTACTTTAATTTTGCAAGTTAATGTCCCTTATTTTCAAGGTTTGTTTTGTTTTCTTGTGTGCACTTGTAGAAATTGAGCCACATAGGTTTTTAACTTTTTTATTATAATTGGGACTTTTTTGCACACCAGTGGCAATCCAAGAACCACTCATTGTAACACGCTGACCAAAAGCATATCAGCACTCCTAACATCCACTCCAAGGATTTTCCCTCTATTGAAAGCAGAGGATGAAAGTGATTGCAAATCTACATTAAACCAAGGTGATGACCCCTTTCTATTGCCAGACCATTAGTGTAAATGAGAATTAGGTCCGCCATTTACAATTGAGAATCCTGTTCAGAAGTGTCACTCAGGACTTCTCGCTTCGTTCTTTATAGTAAATGCTATTTTTAATTTTACTTTAAAGGAACAAAAGAGGTAAGACAAAATGCACAACATTGCAGCAGGTTTCCCTTAAAAGTGAACCATAGGGTGTCCTTCTTTGATGGCAGAGTGAATGCTTAAGGCAACAGTGATATCTGTCCTTTTGGCCTTGATTCAAATGCTCCCTACTGATTTTGATGGTGTCCTGAAAGTGCCATTTCCTTTGTAGCTTCTCCACTTTGGTGTAGTTCACTAATTTAATGTAAGCCCTTCATACATTTTTCACATACATTTTTCCCAGCTGATCATCTTACTTTTATCTCGGTAGCAGAGCACCACACTCTTACATCAAACAGATCTTCATTGAAGTAATTTTTCATCATCATTACTCTTCTTGCATTTATTCATTTAAAAATATTGCCTTCTCCTCCTTTCCCCCCTGCTCCTTTAAATTAAACTTTCTTTAAATACACACTTATCAGAAAAAAATATTTGTATCTGAAACAAGGTCAGTATTGTTGGAACAACACAAGTAATTTCTTTACACAGTCATGGGTGCAGCATCTTACAAATCACTAGTAGGCTGTTGAGCTTCTCATGACAACCTGCTCTACAAATGGGACATCCTGCCCATATGTGTTGTTCTACCACAAAGAGAAGGGTGGGACGTGATGGAAAACACCTATTGTTTCACACGAAGATTTTATGTATTCCTGTGGAACAGTTGTTGGGTATTTTTAGTAAATTAAGTACAAACAGCGGAGGCTTCAGTCTAGACTGACAGGGTCGTTGTGGTCGGTGGGTAAAGGCAGCATGGTAAAGAGAAATTGTTTCTACTGGAAGCAGAAAGGATTTTATTTCCCCTGAGTAGTTTTACATCTACTTCAGGCTGATCTATTCAGTTTTGCTCTGTCACTGTCACAGCGATGGTGCCTGAGCGGAGCTTGGCGCTGACTGCTTTCCTCTGGCTGACTTTCACCTGGTTGCACTGATGTGCTGGATACCAATGTGCCAGTGCTGATGCTCATTAACAAGGCAGCATCTGGCTGAATCGGCAACGTTACAAACAAACATCTGCAAGGACACTTTCATTACAGCTTGAGAGTGGTGCATGGGTCAGCAAGCTTTCTTGCCATCTCCTCCACTTGCTTATCATAAAAGTTTCTACTCAACAGTAGTGAATCCTTATTCACAGCAGATTTGCTTACTTTCCCAGCTCCCTCTGAAGTCAGCTTTAAACCTGGCTGTGGATTGTTGATTCAAAGGCAATTCTCTTTCCTCAGTCACTTAGGATCAAGTATCCATGGTAATGTCCTTCAACTGTTAGGCTGGATCACACAGGGCTAACCCAGGAGGTCAGAATCCCTTTTTCTTCTCAAGGCTGTAGCAGAGAAGTATGTCTATTATATTGGGCTTTAGAGTGAAATTGTAAAGAGCAGAGGAAACAAAATAATCACAGAAGATGCCTATTGTTGGATCTTTGCACATAGCTTGTTTCTGAGATTTGGTGTAAAAGAAAACAATTAAGATGCTCTGTAAACATGGTGTTTACAGTTGAAAATTAATGCCTGTACGATATCTGTAATTTATGTATCCAGGCTAGCAAAAACAATGGAATGTTCTTATTCCAACACTACTGATGACAGTTCATAACTTAAAGTGGTGTTATTCACACCATCTATCTCAGATAAGGTCAGATACGTTACTCAGGTGTAGCAAAGAGCTGTATTCCTGAGCTAGTCCTTGGGAGCTGTGGGATCCCAAGAGACTCGTGGAAGAAGCTCTGTTGGAAGCACAGATAAGGTGTTTTGAACCAACCACGACTATCTATTCAAACACCACTGGAGGAAAAATTTCATGAGCTTCAGCAGAGATTTACAGCTTCTGGAGAGCAAAAGTACTACAAATATTGAGATATTTTAATTAATTTCTTGTTTGTGCAGGGAACAAGGCTAATGTGCTTGGAAAGACAGAGTGTGGTACTGGCAGCAACAGCAAAAGAAACCCAAAATATTAATGTTATTAATATTCATGTCTCAGGAAGTATTTGTGGTGGAGTATATCTTTCTTTCTTTCTTGCTTGCTTCAACATCAATACTCTTTTGAATACAAATGGTTGTAAATTAACCAACTTTGCATAGGTTGCACTGTAGCAGAAACTGCATTAAATCTTAAACACACCAGTTAATACAGGCAGGGAGGATATTAAATATGAGCTTGCTAATGGAGCAAGTTCCTTACAAAGAAGAGTTGAGTTTGCTTCCTACAAAATACCAGTGTGATGTAAATTGCCATTCCACAGCCACTGACTATCATAGTGATGAAAATTGCACTACTGTGCCTGCAGAATTAAAAATAAAACTTGTGTGAGCATGGAGGGAGGGAAAGGGAAAGGAGAGATTTCCCAAAATAGGGTGTGCAAAATGTTTCCATTTTCTCTTTTTGAGGTGTTGTCAATTACGCTGGTATCAGAAAGATTTCAACCTTCTCAACTTACTCGTGATGCTTGCCTCCAGATTTGCTGTGCTTACAGGTCGACATACCCTCAGCTGCCTATGGACGTATCCTTGTGTTATAAATCAGAGCAAAGCTTGTGTAAAAAAGTTCCTGGTAGTTGCTATTATTGAACATCATCATAAGCAAAGTTGTTGAACAGTGAAAACAAACAGAAAAAGAGAGACCTTTGA
Organism: Charadrius vociferus; assembly: GCF_000708025.1. Taxonomy (NCBI): domain Eukaryota; kingdom Metazoa; phylum Chordata; class Aves; order Charadriiformes; family Charadriidae; genus Charadrius; species Charadrius vociferus. The sequence goes on along the minus strand of NW_009648712.1, from coordinate 754,922 downwards.
CTGTAACTATAACAGGACACAGCACCTATTACAGTGGGAACAGAAGATAAAACATTTTCTCTGAAATTGAGATAGAAACAAAAGCACCCCAGTCACCAATGGTAAGCAAAGCGTTTTGAGTGACAGATCACCCAAATAGGTGGTCTTCCTTCACCTGTGAATTGCAGCTCATTATTAAATATCAGTCCCAGGCTGTTGCCTTCAGCATCTCCCCAGCTATGAGCTCAGCAAGTATCACCACTCACAGGGAAACCTTCGCTCAAGCACAAGCTATGTGAGCCAACAACCACTTATGACTCAGGAACTGATGGATCAGTTAGCTCTGCTGTACCTGCAGTAGATCAAAGACAAGAGGGATGTTGGATGCTAAATCTCACTCAGCAGCCATGTGCAATGTGTTGTAAAGCTGGAAAGCTTTCATCTTGTCCTTCTAACTTGGACCCAATAAGGCTTAGTGGGTAGCACTGTGCATCTTAAAATACAAACAGGGCTGCTTCGCTCTGATTCTATATTGTGTGAAATGCTGCAACACCAAAGAACAAGAAGTGGATTGTTGATATTCAGACAATGCCAATTCTTGGACCCTACCTGAACCTAAACCCTCCATAGGGATGTGCAGTAGCATGCTCTGCTCTTCCCATCTCTGGGGAGCAGTGGAAAAAAAAGCATTTACATGTGTTACTGATTTCTGATCTTGCTGTCAGTTTTATGAAGGGTTTTTTTCTCCCTGTGTCAGGGCATGTCACTGTTCCTGGGGTTTGCACAGCAGATACTGCAGCAAGCCTTATCACTAATTAGAAACCCACCCTCTGAATGGTACATTCCACTGCATATGTTGTGGTAAACTAATTAAAAGAGCCTGTAATTGATAATGCAATTCACTATAGTTAGAGTCTGTCTTAGAATTCCTACTAGAGCTTTTCTTTTTGTTGGTTTGTTTTCTGGTTTCCCCCCACCTCCCACCCCCCAGTAGTTATTCCATTCTTTCAGCACAAAAAAATTAAGGGAAGATGGAATGGATTGAATAAGAAATTGTTGTTTTACCATTGATTTCACAGCTTTTTTTATTCATTGACCTTGAGAGACTGGAAAAAGTCTTGAAATCGAGAGCAAACTTCTCTTTTCATCTCAAATAAAATATAAAGTATAATTCTATGTGGTGGGTAGCATAAAAAATAATTTTTAATAGTTCAAAAAGTTTTTTAAAACTTTTTAAGTGTTAGAATATTTTTTTTTGCTTTCCCAGAGATGAAATGAAAATAGAAAGCACATTTTTGGTTTTTGAAAACCAGAATATCTATTCTTTCAGTGTTTTAGAACTTAATTTATAGTGGTGGCTTGAAACCACAGATTATAAAAATGTACAATATATGAGATGCAAATAATTTAAGTTTAAGGAGTATTGCACTCATTCTGCGAGTACTCTCATATCCACAAAAAAAAAACCCAACATTGAGACTAGTAACAGCATTTGATTTTCACAAGACCTCTAAGTGTCTTTGCCAGTCTAGACTAAGTGCTCACACTTCCACTGAAGTCAATGAGATCTTAAGAGTGTTGGTTTTTCAACATCAATAATCTTTTATAAATCCAATAAAGACTGATGGCATCATTGTTCTGAAAGTCCATTGGTATGTGCAAAAGTTGAATTTCACAAATGTAGTATTTTTCTGCTTAAAACGCCCGGAATTCACATTTTGGGTTTAAAAATTTGGCTCATATTCTTAGTGGGATGATAGGGTGTATGAATTCTTATTTCCCCTAGTAGACTAAAAAGTATTGGGGATGTGTTGAAAAAAATCCCTTAATCTAGAAACATTATTGTAAGAGGTGCTTGTCCAGCAAGAAGCTGTGGAAACCACAATGCTAATGTGCTAAACTATGCAGTACTTCCATGACGTTTAAATAACTAATGATAGCTAATCTAGAGATGGGCTTAGTCTCTCACTAAAAATACAGTGAAGCTCCTGTGAGCAATCGCATGATTTGAAATCAAAAAGGTCCCAAATCCTAACCCAGTTTGAGTCACTCATTCAATATGTGGCCTTGGGCAGGCCATTATAATACCATACTCCTGTCCCAGTCTATCTAAAGAATGTACTAAAAAATATAAGCATGCTGAAAAAAATCTCTGGTGCTAAGATGGCTTTTTTCTTTTTTTCTTTTAAATAAAATTTGAAGTAGCAAAAGAAAATCCTTCATCCTAAATGTACTTGCAGCCTCAATGCAAAGTCCATTATTTTCCACATTTTCAGCTGATGCCACAGAAGAACGAGTGTGTTACTTTTTGTCAATACATAACATGATTTTTCAGGACGCTTTAACAACAGGTAACAGCAGCAGAAACTACATATTTCAGTGTGTTTTCCACAGCGTACCCATTCATACTTTCCCCTTTTCTTCATATTTCTTATTAACAAATGAATTTAGCTAAATCTTGAATTCTGCATGTGTCCATAGGCAAGACACTTTGCTGATCTGTCATGTTATAAAAATACCCTTCTCAGTGCCCTCTCTGGAAAGAGGCTGATAGGCATGCCATGGCCACGTCCTCGATCTCACAGTGATGCTCACTGTCTTTCTGAGCTTCTTGTACCAAGATACTGCAGCATGAATGTTCATTCTGTTTTTCAGCAGTGTGAGTGGAAATGGAAAATAGTTTTTATATCAATCATCAACATATTTTAGAAGCAAACAATGGTTCACTGGCTTCTTGAATGACCAGCCATGACAAAGGAAAGGCATTTCACTAGTAAGGGCATTAATCTAGGGATTTGTGCCCCATTCTGTCACAGGCATCCCTTGTAACCCAAGAAAAAGCATTTAGTCTCTCTGTGTCTCAGTTCTGCATCTGCCTGGGCTATAGTATATTCCTGACCTCACAAGGGTTTTGTGAAGATAAATATATTACAATACTGCGATTCTTCCAAGACTGTCTCTAATCAACATATTGTACTCCACTAAGAAGCTACAACTAGAAAATGATGCTAGTAGAAAGGTAGAGTTACAGTCAGATGAGAAGGGAAAACTGCAAGGAAATATACATCTAGTATATTATTTTTTTTGGTCACATTTAACCTGATTTCAGTGATTAATTGAAAAGTTGACCAAAAGGGAACATCCAAATCAGTAACAGTATGCAGAAATAAAAATCAGAATCTCAAGCACCTTCTGGAAGATTTGTCACTGCAGAATTGAAGCTGGTATAACAGTCACAGTCCACAGTGAATTTTGCCTCATGTTACAGGATAACTTTTTGGTATTCATTCCACAGGAAGGAATAAACGTATGTGGAGCAACAGTGGTCACGTTTTTTGATGCTAATATTGTATCCACTACAATACCAATGACTGTCCTTAAGTTTTGCATGAACCTTTCCTGCTTTCTGGCATGGAAGAAGACAATGCTAACAGGACTTGACATATTCAGAGAGACTGTTTCGGTACGGGAGTTATCTGGTACTTTGTATGTGCATGAGAACAGACCAAAAGAATATATGTCATAATATGCAAAGACATGGAGGACTCCTGGACAGACCCCACTGAAGTTGCTTCTCTGAAACACTGAAGGAAGGAAGAAAGAAAGATCAGTCAGCCTTCAGGGTAGAGCAAAAAGTTGACAAAAGGAAAAAAATAACCACACAAAAAGGTGCTGTATCCTGCAAGGAAATCACGAAATGTTTCTCGTTACATTGGTTCTTTCTTAGAAGTAAGGAAGAAATAGGAATACTGTATGAAAGGAATAGCAAGAAAGAACTAGGCCCTTTGTGCCTGAAACCGTAATATGCTATTAAATTGTGGAATCTATTGTTGTCTTCATTTCAGACCTGATGAAGTAAGAAAACAATGTATTTTTCTCCCTTGTGCACAAACAAGTTCCAGGCTATTCTGACAGACCTTCTTGTAGCTGGGCATTCAAGCAATATTAGTGGTGTATCATGGTTTAAATCCAGCTGGCAACTAGGACCACCCAGCCACTTGCTCACTCTCCCACTGGTGGGGTGGGGGAGAGAACCAGAACAGTAAAAGTAAGAAAATTCGTGAGTTGAGATAAAGACAGTTTAATAAGTAAAGCAAAAGCCACACACACAAGCAAAGCAAAACAAAGAATTCATTCACCACTTCCCATCGATAGCCAGGTGTTCATCCACCTCCAGGAAAGCGGGGCTCCATCACGTGCAGCAGTTACTTGGGAAGACAAAATGCCATAACTCTAAGCAATCCCCCCCTTCCTTCCTCTTCCCCCAGCTTTATATGCTGAGCATGACGTTACATGGTATGGAATAGCCTTCTGGTCATTTGGGGTCAGCTGTTCCGGCTGTGTCTCCTCCCGACTTTTGTGCTCACCCAGCCTACTCACTGGTGGCGTGCTGTGAGGAGGGGAAAAGGCCTTGACTCTGTGTAAGCACTGCCCAGCAATAACTAAAACATCCCTGTATCCACAACAGTTTCCAGCACAAATTCAGAACATAGACCCATAGTAACTTCTGTGAAGAAAATTAACTCTACCGCAGTCAAAACCAACGCACAGGGTTACAAAAAATTGGCCAGAATGTCCAAAGGTGTGATGTAAATGTCATAAAACTTCACAGCAATAGGATTAATGTGATTTAAAAAGATAGTTCTCTTTCAGAGGATCCCACTGTGGGTCCCATTCTGTCCCGGTGTACTGGGTTTGCATAGGAAGGTTTTGGTAGTGGGGGGGGGTACATGGGTGGCTTCTGTACAAGGCTGCTAGAAGCTTCACCTGTGTCTGACAGAGGCAGTGACAGCCAGTGCCAAGGAGGGCCCACTTCTGGGCAACGCTGAGCCCATCAGCACTGGTGGGAGTGCCTCTGTGTGAACATATTTCAGAAGGAGGAAAAAAACCTGCTGGGCGGAACAGTAGCTGAAGAGAGGAGTGAGAACATTTGAGAGCAACAATTCTGCAGAGATGAAGGTCAGTGAAGGAGGGGGAGAAGGTGTTCCAGGTGCTAGAGCAGAGATTGCCCTGCAGCCTGTAGTGATGACCATGGTGAGGCAGTCTGTCCCCCTGCAGCCCATGGAGGGTAACAGTGGAGCAGATATCTACCTGCAGCCCATGAAGGACCCCACACCGGAGCAGGAGGATGCCTATAGGAGGCTATGACCCTGTGGAGACCCTGCAATGGAGCAGGCTTCTGGCAGGACCTATGGACCTATGGAGAGAAAAGCCCATGTTGGAGCAGGTTTGCTTGCAGGAGTTGTGACCTTGTGGGGGACCCACACTAGAGCAGTCTGTTCCTGAAGGACTGCACCCTGTGAAAAGGGCCCATGCCGGAGCAGTTCCTGAATAACTGCGGCCTATAAGAAGGACTCACATTGGAGAAGTTCAACTGTCTCCTGTGGGAGGAACCTCACGCTGGAGCAGGGGAAGGGTGAGGAGTCCTCCTACTGAAGAGGAAGGAGCGGCAGAGACAATGCGTGCTGAACTGACCACAACCCCCATTCCCCATCCCCCTGCACCTCTTGGAGGGGAGGAGATAGGGAATTCAGGAGTGAAGTTATGCCCAAGAAGAAGGGAGGGCTGTGGGGGAAGATGTTTTAAGATTTGGTTTTATTTCTCATTACCCTAGTCTGATATGATTGGTAATAAATTAATTTTCCCCAAGTCTGTTTTGCCCATGACAGTAATTGGCAAGTGATCTCTTCCTGTCCTTATCTTGACCCACAAGCCTTTTGTCGTATTGTCTCTCCCCTCTCCAACTGACAAGGGGCTTTGGTGGGCATCAGGCAGGGTCAACCCACCACACCTGGCAGACAAAGATCCGTATAAGTGCAGTGTCTGTGTCTAGGAATCTGTCCCCCAGACCAGAGAACAGAGCTGAGAGAGAGATTTTAAGCCTGTGTTCTCCAAAAATGAGTCCTGTGCAAGAGGCAAACATAGGACAGCTTCTGCACGGTTTCCACATCACAAGGGACCTGGATGAAGTGTAGGTGACAGCACAGACTGACACCCTGGCTGTGGAAGTCATCTGTCCATCACACAGCCCCTGCATTGCCGTTGCGCGAGGCACAAAGCTAGGCAGCACTGTGAGATCCTGTATTTATTACAGGGAGCTAGGCACTGTTACAATATTGGATGTCTACCCAATGCCAGGAATAAATTAAATGACAGACAGACTAAGCAGAGCGAAATATATAATCTCAGTAGACCATTCTACGGAGTCCTGGCAAACAGCCTTAGATGGTGCTACCCAATTAAATTTGCTTTCACCATTCTCCAGGGGGTCTAAGTGTTTAAGCTTATAGACACCTTTCAGAGGCTTGTAAATAAATTGAGAGACATGTAAAACTTTGGCAAAGCAAATAATGATGAAGTAACTGTTTACAGTGATAACAGGGACCTCACCCATGTGAGAGCTGTGATCCCTAAGAACCCAGAAGCTAGCTCAAAAATTAAAGTGTTCTTATTCCTGAAATAGTATCTGGACTCAGGTGTGAAACAATGATATGTTTCCTTGCACTCTGGAGGCGATACCAGGTTGGCTTTGTCCCATGCCATTACCAGTTGAGTTTTGCCACACTTACTGCTCCACTCCCTGAGCTAAAAAGCAGGAAAAAGAATCCAAAAGGAGGACCAGAGCAGATGGACATCTGTATTTATTTGTCAAACTTGAATTCTGGGAATTCTGTGTTTGTTGGACTAAAAGGTGGTGAAGTATCTTACCTGCCTGTTAGCTAGAAGTTATAAAGCTATCCAAAGTTTAAAATATGGTATGACTGTGTTGATTAAATGTGATGGGACTGAGAGCAGATCTGATGAAGAAGAGAAAAAGCATACCAGTCGTGCACTGAGTAAAAAAATAAATCCCTGGGAGTGAAATGGTACTATACATTTCTGTAGGTTAAGCTACTAGGAAATCAATCCCTCTCTTCCTTTTCTTGACAACAAATGAAATGGAGATATGCTAAATGAGATTAAATACTATGTTCTAGCAACATGATACAGAAATTGTTCTTTTAGAACGTGCAATAACCAAGGAACAAATCTGCTGTCCTCAACGGATGATCCACGAGGGGAAATAGGGGCTACATCTTCAGATACAGAGTTCCCCTTTCACTCCAAAAGCAGTAAGGAAGTCTGTGCAGAAAATGTCATGCTAACATGAAATGGGAGATTCTGAGGCACTATTGCAGTTAAAAATATTGTCCAGCAACATGCGTTGCTGAGTGAAGGTCAAAGGAGCATGTGCTTTGATTGCCAGGGGACCAAGGCTCCTGGGCAAAGCTTGCTCTGTGTGAAGATGTCTGGGGATTGGGACAACCAGTCAGTTGTTCAGGGGAGAGGAGCAAGAAAACTAATAGAGGAAAGATGGGCAGGGAGGGAAATCACCGCACACTCTATGTAAAATTAGGTTTTGTTTTGGTTAAGTGCTTACTGGCTACTAACTGACAGTAAGAGTTTATACTAAGTAAATTTTGGAGAGTTTTCATAAAGAACAAGCAGTTTTACTGTTTTAGAGCTTTTTTAAAAGACCTTATTAACAGTATTCCGAATACTATTCATTATCTTCAATATACATGCAAAAGCTCTGTAAGTTTATTGTATCACAGAATCTTCAGAGTTGGAAGGGACCTCTAGAGATCATCTAGTCCAACTCCCCAGCTAAAGCAGGATTGCCTTAGAGCACATTACTCAGGACTGCATCCAGACAGGTCTTGAAAATCTCAAGAGAAAGGGTCTCCCCAACCTCCCTGGACAGCCTGTGCCAGTGCTCTGTCACCCTAACCATAAAGAAGTTTTTTCCGTGTGTTGGAACGGAACTTCCTATGTTCCAACTTGTGCCTGTTGTCCCGTGTCCTGTCACTGGGAACCACTGAAAAGAGTCTGGGTCCATCCTCCTTCAGCCCACCCTTTAGAGAGTTATAAGCAATAATAAGGTCTCCCTTCAGCCTCCTCTTCTCCAGGCTAATGAGTCCCAGCTCTCTCAGCCTTTCCTCATATGGGAGATGCTCCAGTCCTTCAGTCATCTTAGTTGCCCTTCGCTGGACTCTCTCCAGCAGTTCCCTGTCCCTCTTGAACTGGGGAGCCCACACCTGGACACCGTATTCCAGTTGTGGCCTCACCAGTGCCGAGTAGAGAGGGAGAATGGCCTCCCTCGACCTACTGGTCACACTCAAAACACAAAACATGTTTATTTTATATGTCACAATATTCCTTCAAAAACTGACTGAAAACTTTTCATCCAATAACCTGGTCTTTCACATGTAATAGCTCAGAGCTTTACCTCTGCAACGCTTCCTTGAAAGTCCTTATCAACTAGGGCTCTTACCTACACTTCAGATGAGAGTTAAGCTGGTGTTAAGGAATAAAGGGAGGATAGTAGAGCTGTATATAAAGTTGCTTCGGGATCTCCTTATCATTATAGTGTCCTTTGGCACTCTGCAGGACTGAGCCCTTCATCGCTATTAAGGAGCGTTGCTTGTACGTCCTGTTTTAAGGAAATGTACATTTCAAGAATAAGGTGCTACAAATACTTGTTTCTAGCCCCATCTTGCAGGATCTTTTGATGTTATAGTGCATAAAAATACAGCAATGATTAAGGTGAAGACATTAGCTTAAAAAAACCCACCTTTCATGTAAAAAATGCACCAGAGGTTTCAGCTATTGTATGGGATCAACTGGGCACATGTCTCCTGGAAGTCAAGAAACATTGTTAACAGTTGGAAAGCATTTCATTGTAGGTGCTACTATAAAGTGAAAATAAAACTACAGAGAATAACTATATTACACAGCAATTTATTCCGTGACTATAACCTGTTTCTCTACTTGTGGAACAGTAGTTTTCTCTACTGCTGCAGCATTCACAGAAGCACTTTAATTCATAAATGTCATTAATAAAAATAACTTCACAATCCCATTTCATTAAAATTGTGCATTAGTCAGTGCATACTACAAATGTTAATGGATTTGTCTCTTTGGATTGCTCATTTATAGTACCTTGTGAACGCACAGTACTTGAGATGCAATAGATATTTGTAATTGGCTGGATAAGTCACATGGCCGTATTTTTTTCATGTGGCTTAATGAATGTGTTGCTGTACATATTGGTGCTTGTAAATGTAAAATTTTATCACTATGTGAATATTCATGCATGTTATATTGATATTCTCTTCCTGTAAATAGCTGTGCCAGCAAAACTCTGCTTTATGAATATTTGCAGAAGGGGAACAGATAAAAGAGTATGTTGGAGGTAAATAATTTGAACATTTGTGGTGATATTCAGACTAAATGTATTGTAGGATTTGCCTAGCCTTGCTTAAGAACAGCTTCCCTGTAAATGAATGGAGGGTTTCTCCTATACTCACCTCCTTGCTTCTAGCGGGAAGGGCAGAAACCCTGTTAGCCCAACATATGTTGGTAAATCTGACCTATTGTACCAGCAAACCCAGCCAGCTCTCCAGGGGACATCAGACTGCAGGAAAATGTCAAGAAAGGTAGCATATGTGGAGCATAAAAGGTGAAACAAAAAGTCTTTGAATTGCTCCTAATGTACTCCCAAAATAGAAATTTCCTTCTCGAGCTGGCACATTCTGTAATCACATTATTTTGAATATTTGATGTCAATTCTCTTGGTACTGACCTTGCTCTGTACAGCTATCTACAGTCCACTCTTCTTGCAATTTGTAAAAGAAATGGAGACTTAAAACAAAATCACATACTTGAAAGCAAGTTTGGATTTGGACTCAATGTGCTGCTGCAGCTGCGTCACGACAGCCAGGCTATATGTGACGTTTTTGAGACCCAACATTTGTCCAGTCAGTGACAAAAATCTATTCAATTGCCTGAAATTTCCTTGGACAACCTCTGTGTCTTCCACCCTAGTTCATCTGTGATATTCAGTGTTGCAGAGGGAGGGTAGGCAGATGCTTGGGGCTCTCTGCCACGGTCCTATGTTGGAGGGGCTCCTGTTGGGCGTTTGGCTGCTGCTCTGAGATGGGGGAGCTGTGCTTTGGAGTACCCAGGTGGCATGGACCAGAGATGTGTCATGGGGCCCAGGAGGAAAAAGGGGCATGAGTGGCTTCTGCTGCACCTCTGTAGTTGTAATGCCCTGTAGCCAGGTCTTAACAGTGAGATCAGAGTCACTCTCCATTAGCTGAGGAGCTGGACAAAGCTTCACAAGCAGGAACACAGATAGTTTATTTGAGCTTTACTTGCAGCAACAGGCAATGTCCTGGTACCCTGGTGACGTTCATCTCCCTAACAGTAAAGCCTTTTCTCCAAATAACTGAGCATTTTAAACAATGCAGCTTCACCACTGGGCAGTGTTTGCAGGACATGAAATGACTACATGAAATCCCTAGGGGCAGCATGGCATACCTTTTCAGACAGGCTGAGTATAAATGTGAGGACTTTCTGATTTTTCTGCCTGGCACAAGATATTTGGCCTCCACAGATCAGTGAGTTTCCCAACTACATTGCCTGTCAGCTCTTCAAAGGTCCTACGTAGCCCCAAGTGCACAGACCTACGTGCCTAGCGCTGCCAGCCAACTAGGGGTCCTCCTTCAGCAACAACCAAGAGGGAGCATGTGTTCCAGGGACAGAGGAAAAGCAGCCAAAATCAGGTGCTCTCCAGTCAACCATCTACTCAAATGCTACAGCAGTAGCAATGCCCTCCCAAGCCCCTACCCCCTCCCAGGAGGAGCCTTGCCAAGCGTGACATCTTGCGTAGGACCACACTGCCTGCCTGCTGCCTGGGATCCTCTGCTCAGGCAGAAGAATTTAAGGGAGAATCAGAATTAGAAGGTGAAAGACCACAGCAGAGGAAAACAGGGTCCCAGAGTCAAAAACTGCATTCCATGAACCACGCCTGTTTGTATAGACTTTCCCTGTGAAAGTCAACTGCTTGCAAATTTGGGTATGGTGGGAGCAACCATGATAACTCTTTTAGCTGCTGCCTCTCAGCTGCCACGTGCTTTCACTTCACTGGAGAGATCACTGGCTAGAGACCACTGCCTTTGAAGCTAATTTGAGCACAGGCCTCACCAGTTTTGGGTAATTACACAAGAAGTTATTGATGAGGAAGCATAAGAAATGTGCAAACATGGTGTGTCACGCACAGGGACAACAGCATTGTCCCCTGTTTTGCTACAACCTCACTTGCTACAATCTCTCAATAAAATAAATCACTCCACAGGCAATGTATAATGCAGTCTAAAATATGATGGTTCTCACTGTTTGCAATCTAAATTGGATATGCCCTTATTGCCCTCTTTGCCAGAGCTATCAAGAGCTTAATAGCTTTCTTGTGCTTGCATGATTATTTCAAATCAGCTTTTCAGTAACTTAGATTTTTACCATAAGTTATGTTTGACCGCGCTTGAACGTGCAAACATACTATTTAAAAGCTCTACTTTGTTTCTCGATAACAGGTTTCATAAATGATTTGCAAAATGAAACACACCATCTTTCTCATTGACCCTGTGACTAATACCTTTTTCCCCACGTTGGCTGTCTCCACCTCAGAAATTGTCTCTGTCTCCTCCCCAGCCTGCATTGGTTTCAACTCATTCTCTCTTTTTGTTATTTCAGAGATCTGTGAGCAATGGCTGCATCTCTTTGAACCAGTCCACTGGCTTCCACATCGCTTCTGCTCTGCATTCACAGCAAATGCTCTACCATCCTCACTGTGGTTTCTGTCACAAATCTTCACCCCTCTGGTTAATCCTGCTCCACTGCTGACAGAGTTGATGTTTCTGTGCTATCCGGCTGCTCTATCCTTCACCTACTTTCATCTTGCCAGTGAGATTTTGTGATTAAAGCACATCTGCCTGATAAACTGCTGTGATTCTTTTACTTGGTGAAGTTCAGTGTGTTGCTTGTAAGGGTGGTGAGCAAACCTTGGGAGCTTTAGTGCAGAAATACGTTAGTCTACTTTCCCCTCTCCCTCTTCTCTTAAATTAGGTGACTTTCTTATCTCCTTGTGTTTAGTTATTTACTTAGAAATTCCCTGGTCTTACACTGATTTCCCAGTGCAGTTCTTATTTCCATTTAACTCCTTCAAGGGCTGTTCTGGAGAAAAGCCAATTAAACCAGTTATTGAAATGGCACCCAGTTGCTGCCTCATATCGCCTCGCCGCCGCAACCTGCCTCCAGCCCCACTGTAGCCTGCCTCCAGCCCATGGTGTTTCTCCTGCCTGCTGCTGCTTCTCTGGTGAATAGCATGGCAGAGGCAGGGCTCAGCAGGCAATCCCATCTCCATCTACTCTTCCTTCCAATTCTACTCAGCCTTGCACACAGACATGAGTGTCACCCTCAAAGGGTGCAAAGGAAAGGTATAATCCACTCTGGGCTATCCGTCATCAGAACTAATTTATATGCTAGGACAGCATGGCATTTCGCAAGGGGAAACATGAAGAAAATACAGCGAGTTGGGAAGAAAATAGAAAATATCCTCTGTTACTGGTGAAAAACAGTGCTGCTTCCCTCTGGAGTAAGTCAGGGACAGCCAAGACCCAATTCTTTGGGGTTTTTATAAATTTTTCTACAGTAGCTAAAAAATATCTGATTGACCTGCAAATTATGGTTATTCAAGTCTTTGTAACGTGAAAACCACCTGTATTTGTCTTGAGGTTTTGAAAAACACCTACCTCTTATACTGGTAGCCCCATTGAGAACAATATTAATTCAAAAAGCCCAGGCTGTAGATATGTACCCTCTTCTGTCTTTTTTCTTATCAATATTCAAGTGCCATAATCCTGACTAGACTCTCAAACTTTTCTGTTGACGTTGGGTTTTGACCCATGGGTCTTGGAGGTGCAGAGATGCAGCGCGGTTGCTTGGCAACGTGAACACACCAGTTCGTTGGGGGTGATGAACATTTTTTAAGGAACATTTTCCTTTTTCTATTGCTGTCTGCTGAACTCAGACTATGACGCCTGACCTGGGATTTCGGGGCCATAATTCAGGGTTCTATGGATGCAGAGTTCTGGTTGGCATGGGAGTGAATTTGGATTTGATCCCAAACTTGGCTTTCACTAACCCCAGGGATCAGGGTTTAGATTTTCAAGTATTTCAGATTTGGGATTTTGTCTCAGACAAAAAATATTGGGGGGAGTGTCTCTTTCTCTTAAGTCTTTTTTTTTTTTTTTTTTAAACTCCGTGAAGGCAGAGTGCATGATTCTAGTCCAGGAATAAAAGAGGGAGAAAGGGAGGGCACTGCCTTCTACACAAGGGCACAGCTTGTCTGTCTGCTCTGGGGAAGAGCAACCCACCAGCTCTCCTGCGGTATTTTCTGCTTGTGAAAGGCAGAGTTGATGCCATCTCATGTCACACTGACATCTGTGTGGCCGGCAGCTTTATACAACCATCTCCATGCACTGCATTTCACAAGTCCATGCGTGCATGGTGCCTGGGCCTTAGGGAGCGTAAGGAAAGTCTAAAGCCTTTAAGAGGATGATAACCTGCCATTTACCAAGATTTCAGACTTGCCAAAGCTTGCCAAAGACCAACAACTTCAACACTAAGGTAACTCAATCTCTGTGCTTCTTTTTGTTGAGCACCTCTTTTGGCACAGCTCCCATTTTCAGATCAAGAGTTTCTGGTCTGTGTGTTCCTCCCTGTGTGGTTCTTTTTAATTCTTATAATTATGAATTTAATTCTATTACATTTATTAAAAATCATAATTCTTATTATTCTTATAATTCTTATAATTCTTATAATTCTTCCAACTGGGATTAGTTTATAAACCTTTGGTATATTTGCTGCCTCATTGTGGTGAGAAATTGCATAGTTTAGTAAATATATAGGATGGTAAGTGCACATACCTCTTGGCTTTAAGGAATTTTCAGGTAGAGATAAAGGAAACCAAGAGCAGCCAGATTTTGGAAGATCTAGATGTGTTTGACATATGCACAGTGCCTCCAGTCTTTACTTAGAATTGATGTAAGCCACAGTAAATTCGACAGCCTCCAGGCTTACTTACATTCTGAATTTAGTCCTATAACATTTTTTCCTCTAAAGCAGCCATCAAGTCATCCATCAGGTTGTCAGCAAATTGTCTGTGTGCCATATATTAATCTCACTTTTCATATGGTGTATTCTTCTGTTTCAATGGGAATTCAGTCACAGATGATGGTTATTTAGACACAATATTCTGCAAATAATGTAGCCCAAGAAAGAGTTAACTAATAAGAAAAACATGGTATCTAAGCTGGGGCTCTGTGGGTACACAGTGCTAAATGAGTGCTGTAGAGAGGTCTGTAGCTGGAAATTCTTACTTAAAAAAAGCAACATGTAGAATTTGACTTGCTTCCTACTAGGTGATCAGCAGCAGTCTTGAAGTTAACAGTGATATCAAATGGTTTATTTAGCTGTCAGTTACTAAAAGAGAATCCGTAGTGGAAACAAACAGGCAGCCTACAGTGACATCTTTTAGAGAAGTCTGCTTTCATACAACTGTGAAAGCACAGACTTATCTCCACTAGCAAGCAACAGGAACAAGTCTCATGGAATATTTTATTCAAGACCCTTGCTTTTGTTCTAACTTTCCTGCAGGGAACGATGGCTTGTGTTGCCACTGGAGACTTTGGATTATACACAAAAGGAAAGCAGATTTGAAAAAGGAACCAGAATTTTTGTCATGCCACCTTTCCTTAAGTTTTTGTTTTGTTTTCACACAGCAATCCATCGATACAAAGCAGACCTTTAATGATATAGTGCATCAGTACAGGCCCATGTCACAGAAATCTTTTTAGCTTCTTTTCCTTTAAAAATAAAGTGAAGGAAAATGTGTTTTGAAGCACCATCTTTTTATCTCCTAGAAATGGTCAGTGAGAAAATACGAAGTTATGGCAAGAGACTCAGCTGACATTGTGATGGTTGAATTTCTTCATTCTCTGTGTTTGTAGTAGGTCATGTAGCATATAAGGAGTGAAAGTTGAGAGATGATAGGATTTTCTATTTGCTACATCTTTCAATGGACAGTCCTTCTCTGCAGGTGTAGGAATCCCTGATGGGTAAAGGAAATTTAAGAAGAATATGAGCAAGTTCCCTGTGGTTGAATTTATGTGTGTCATACATGTGGCAGACACACTTATTTGAGCACCTTTTTAATCAGTTTATTCCAGAAAATATAGTACTATATTTTATATAGTATATTTTATATTTTATTTTATATAGTACTATATAAAGAAAACTATCTGCACCAGTAGAAGAGGATTACTTATCTTGTGGTGGGAGGTAAATCCACCCAGTGATACTGAAATAAGTTAAGACATGCTTTTATATTTCTTTGCATGAAGAGAGTGAGTGGCCTGACAGGGAATTCACCTGTGGCACTTCCCGTATGTGACCAGGTCTGAGCACTCGTGATCCTGAAGCAGGACCTGGTGGCTATATAGGCACGGAGTTGTGGGAGGGCACTGCAGCTTGCCACAAACTCATGGTCCTCTGGTGGTCCATGTTGGGAGCTGGTTACAGCTCCTGTCTCCCCGGCCATCCTCCTTCCCACTAAGTGCAAACAAGGACAAGGAAAGACAGGTGCTGAGGGTCCTGATGCCCAACAGGTCTCAGTGCAGGGTTAGGGTGAGGACAGTACTTTCCCCCAAGCTTGGAATCTTCCAGGTTTGACATACAGTGATAGGAGCTGAGTGTATATTCTTATGGCTATTTGGGTATAGAATATATTTTAATGAGTTTGCCTAATTCTGCTTTTTAATTTTAGGGTTTTTTGTTAATGCTGAAATGATGGAAAAAGCATTTTAAAAACTCTGAGGCAGTGGTTTCCATTAGCCTAAGCTCTTGACAGGTACTAAAGAGAAAAGTAACATAAGAGGAATGTCATTTTCATTTCTCTCTTGGGTTTCTTTGACATCTACATCTTGTTTGCAAAGCCTATGTCTTTCTAAATGCTTGTACAATTTTCTTGTAAAAGAAACTTGTATGAGGATTGGGTGGGAGGGAAATGGTCATTTCTGTGAGGCTACTTCATTGCTGTAGGATTAATGTAGCATTAGGAACTTCAGATTTATCTCATAAAAGAATTCTTTTTGAAAAACAAAACAAAAGCAGAACAGCCAGTCAGCAGAAAAGGATAGGAAAAAAAATATCTGTCTTTTAAAATATGGATAAATAACTTAATCTGAGGATAGAGGAAATAAATCAATAAAAGTAATTTTGTGTTATGTGTGAAGGCTTCAGAGTCCTAGCTTTCAACTTCCCGTCAGTTTTACAGTTTAAATTCACTTATGGATTTTTAAATTCAACCTATTTTTGTCCAGTTATTTTCTTTCTTGCTGTAGTTTATCAAATCCGGCTTTGAAATGCATCATACAAATAGGGCTGAGCTTTGTAGCCCACAGTCACTGGCTACATCATATGGCACGAGAGAACATGTTTTGGGATGGAGGGAAACATATAATGTGATGCTGGAACTTGGAGGCATTGGGGATATCAGCTGAATTGTACCTGGGCTTTAGAGGTGAATGGTGTATACGCAGTGGTCAGGGCAATGGCACTTGTGAGTTTGAGCTCTGTATACTTATTTCCTAGGGAAATATTGTGGAATTACAATCAAGTGGAAGTCAAGCAGTGACAAGCATTTTCTTTTCTCATGAGGCATCTGCCACCAAAGATTTGGACTCCTGTCACAAGGGGCAATATAAGTTTCATCCAGCATATCTACAGGTGACTGCCTTAGACTAAAACCTGTCAAAAACATCTGAAGAAAATGGAAAACAAAAAGAGGACACTTAATAACTTCACAAGCTGGCTGGCTCAGTGCAAGTGTCGATGCTTATACCCTTCAAATTTCAGTAGTTGCTGTCTGCCTTGCAATTACACTTGGGATAGTGGCGCTTGACTCAAAGTCAACCCATACCCAGTTGTTTCCTACTATATTACCTCCAGAGTTTTGCCACTTGCTGCTTGGCCATAGCAGCTGCGATTTGCCATATAGCACATTGCAGCGTCCCAGGGACATAGATCGCCACAACTGGAAAAAATAACACACATCCCTGCAACTCCACAGCAGCTTCCCTCTCGTTGCAACGGCCTCTCCGCCTGGCTCATTGCCTTAGCATGTTTTTGTAGGCTGATGAGAGCAATGGCTTTCATTTAGTCCTAATGAATAGGTTCCTTTGCACGTGACTCCTGGGCTACTTAATTTCAGCCTCTTGTGCTGTTGCAAGCCTTGTTGAATAAGTCCAGGGGGAAGCAAGTCGTCTGCATGGGCAACCTTTGCCCAGGAGGACAGAATGAACCCCTCCGGCTCTCCCTGTGGCAGCTTTGCAAACTCAGTGGTGGCCCGAGGATGCCCCAGAGAGAAAACATGGGAGCTGCTGAGCAGCCTGCCCAGCTCACTCATTGCCAAAAATGAGTGGTGGACAGAATGCCCCATGGCTGGAACATCTTCTTACTCAAAGCTCTCTGGACATTAAATATTTTTAGGACTCAGACTCCTTTTCTTGTACCCTACAAAAATATTTTTTTCATAGCATGGAGTTTCCAATTCCAGACATTTCATGAGCAAATCTGAACCAGCGGGGGTCTCCAGCCCAAATGGAGAGGCCAGTTTACATTTGTCAGTACATTCCTCAAAGGGAATTTCTGGGAAAAGACCGAAACGGTTTATGAGCCTTTAAATGAAAGAGTATCAGAGATATCGAAAGGAATGGTGTGGCTGCTTAAGAAACCAGGGGATTTATCTGTCTTTTTAACTGCTTATCAAGACAATAAACGAACCTAATAAGCACCATCACCAGCTCTATCAACACTCTTTAACACTACCAAGATCCACTGAAAGCAAGCAAAAGCACGGAAGCCCCTTTGACCCCTCTTCCCCCCAAACTAACTAATTTCTGGAAGAAACGTTGAAACAGCAAGCGGCCCCGGGAGAGTCCTGTCCCCCGTCCCCGTCCCCTTCCCTGTCCCTCCCGCCGCCGATCTGCTCATCCTTTCTTCCACCGCTTTCCTCCTCCCGTGGCCACCAGATGGGGCAGCGAAGCTCCGCTCCCCGCAACGCCAGGAGCATTTCGTGTCCCCGCGCCAGCCCCGGCTGCCCGGGCTGTCACCCCCCCCTTCGTCTCCCCGAGCCTGCTCACAGGCAGCCCGGCTGCTGGCAAATTTCTTTTTTTTTTTTTTTTTTTCCTGTGGATGAGAAATTAATGGTCAACCACTCAGTTCCTGGAAGGGTGTCTCGGTGGATCCGGTTCCTGGTGTTTGGCACCTCGCTGGTGTTTGGCATCAATCTGCCCTGCATCAGGGCCCTACACTTCATCTGGGGAATTGTAGGTTTGTTACAGCATCTCGAGATCATCCTTACGATTCCTTCATTTTCATAAGTTAATAAATATAAAAAATACAGCCTAGCCCACTGATAAAATTGCAGCTAACCTATACTATAGGGATCAGAAGACATCACAATTTTCCAAATACTTCAGTGTGAGAAAAAATCTTACATTAATCCTTCCTAACCAGAATCACTGGCATGAGGAGCAAAGAGTAGGAAAAGAGGGGAAAAAAAAAAGCATCATATGAAAGTCTGTCTCATAAAGTAAGCAAACTCCTGCCCACATCATTTTGCAGTTTGTTTACTTGTGGCTTCATTAAAATTGCATGCAGATCCAATGACTAGATTTTGTTAATGGCCCACAGAGGGACAATCATTGCTGAAGCCTGAACACTGTGATCCATTTTCCCTAATTATTACTTTGTAACCGTTTCTAATTTGACAGCTCCTGCT
>NW_009648712.1:696636-736183 GCF_000708025.1 Charadrius vociferus | reverse complement strand
GAACAAGGGTTCATTTATTTTGTTTCATTGTTTTGTATAAGGAAACATCAGATAAGCATAACAGCAGAGCATTAATAAGGAGACCCACTAATTTGAAACATACATTAATCGCATGTTAAGAGCACGTAATAGCCTTCACTGGGGCTCCTGGAAGGATTTTTCATTGTAGAATCACTTTAAAGTGTATAAATCACGGTGCTGTGTTACACACTTAAAAAGGAACAGGAATAATATCTACTTCCTTGTGGCTTACAAGTCAAGAATGGAGGGGGGAAAGAGGTTCATTTTCCTCCTTGGCTCTATTTTTGTAACTGTCAAAAAGATGGAATAAAGATGGATATATTTATGCATGATGAAGTTCTTTGAAGTTGAACTTTGTGGGTTCAGTTTTCCTCAGAAGAGAAACATCCTGGGTGGTCAGGTGTTTCTAAAAATCCAAGGTAACTCATGGCTTTTTGAAGGCTTTAACATAAAGCTGTGTATTTCTAAAGAAGCAATGTGAGAATGTACAACTGCAAGGGTCAGCAAGTCCAGTCTCCTCCTACCTCAGTCAACCTTATCAATATTTCTTCCATGAACTCATGGAGTTCTATCTTAAATGTATTAGGGGTTTTAATTTTGATCCTTTTTATTCCTGTAACCTAATTTTAGAAGGCTATTCCAAAACTCCATTTTATTGACTTGCCTCAAAATTTGTGTCATTGGGAATTTCATTATCTCACTCTTCTACTTCCCGTTAGCCCCTTCCTTATTCATTTTATGATATAACAAGTCACTATCTGCAGTCTAAAAGTATTTGGCATTTGTATATTTGATTTCATGCCCCGCTCTGTGCTACTGCGGTGACCATTAGGGTTTTTTTTGTGGTGTTTACCCCACTTTATGAAAATAGGATCGATGTCAAGCTTCATTTTGCTAAGCTAAACAGGGCAGGCAGTTTCGGTCTCATTTGGCAAGACAGGCTTATTCCTTTCCTGCATTCCATTTTGACTTTGTCTTTTTTGAGTGTGAACGACTGGAATTATAAAATCTCCAGAGGGAATTTATGAATTTATACTTCATATAGTCACATTAACACATCTTTATCTCCCCTGGAAATTATAAATCCTTGGATTATTTCTTTTCTTTCTTTTTTTTTTTTTTTTCTGTTGCAACACATTGGTAGATCATAGCTCTCCTAACAATGCATTGGTTTGCCCAGACATTTTTGTCATTTTTAGCTCTCAGCTGATGATGAGTCAGCTTAGACCAGTCATTTTTGCTGTCTTTTTACTAAGGCATGATTTGCACTTTTTGCACATTGCGCTTTTGAATTTAAACTGTTTCTATCTTTCCGAGCCTCGTGATCATTCAGTTTTTCCCATAAAATATTCTGATCTTCCTCAGATACTGGCAAGGCCTCAAAATTCATGTGCTCTGGAAGTTTGTTCACCTCTCAATGCTTCACGTTAGCCAGTTCCTTACTCTCGCTGTGATTTAACTAGCTCCTGTCTTCTCCAGTGTAGTCTGCTTTAAATGTCTCACTGAAGTTCACATAGATTAGGTATTTTGTGCCTGCTTACTCTAGACCTTTAATTGCCTTGTTTCATACAAATATCAAACTGACCTCATTTAGTCTGCTGGAGTTTGTCCTGTTTCCCCACTCCATTCTTCATTCTTTCCTTCACAGTTTGATCTAGAGCCCTGTGTAACACAGAGGTCAGACTAATGGGCTTGTGGTTATCTGAAACACTGCATGTTCTTAAATATAGCTACTAAATTTGTTATTCTCTGGTTGCACTGCGATATCCCTTCCCATTGTTTTAATGCCTATTAAGTGAACAAAATCATCAGCTATCAAATACAGCAATACCTGGGTCCTACCTTCACCTGAATTTGTTGTCCTGTCTGTATCTGAGGTCTTTGTATTTTCCCTCTCTCTCTCAAAATGTTGTACAATTCTCCACTCAATTCTGTCACTGAACATACTCCGTCTGTACACCGACATCCAACAAGTAGGACTGCTTGTGTGAACCTCTTCACAAATGGTTTTGCACAGTTGGGATGTTGAGTTGTCCTATCTTATTCTTCTCGTCTCTCAAACTGTTGGCACACAGTCCTTAAAAATGTTTGTCCTCTCCCATGTGTTTTAGTTTCTTCATTTTGCCACCAGTGTACCTTCCAGCGGTGTACAATAACTGTGTCCTCTTGTGCCCTGTGTTAGCTGATGGCTCAGCTCTGACATTGCAGGGTCTCACCCAATGTCCTGTGGACCTGCAGGGGATCTCTCCAGCATCGATGGACTGTTTTTACCAACTCTGAACTTTGGGTTTGAATTGCAACTAATGTTCACTGCCTAAAAAAGGAAAGGGTCCCCATACGGTCACTAACAGCTCAGAGAAATGTGTACAATGTCCACCCTGGTCAGGGAAAGTTAAGCAACAGCCTAAAAATCAGAGCTCATCTTAAAACGTACTGTATAATGCACAGCTTGCAACAACGGTCTGATTAGACAAGAGGAGTATTTTTGGCCTTTAACAAAAATTGCCGTGGCTGTTTCATTATACTCGGATCACATTGCAGGGTCACCAAATCCGCTAGGCCATGTTGCTGCCTCCGTACAGTGGACACAGTATGTGTTGTGCTCAGACAGAGGAATAATAGCTGCAGTTATTTGCTGTCGGAAAGCAAAATTCCTTGCTCTCTGTCTTCACTCTGGACACTCCTCAATGACAGCGTGATACCGAAATACCGGGTGGTGGTTTCTCAGAGAGTCCCCCAGCTTTACTCTCACAGCTGTGTCCTGCTACATTGCTGACATTCATGCTTCTTTTCTTCTTCTGATTGGCTCCATCCTTCCTGCTCTCCACTTTTCTTCTAACCAGCGTCAAATTACCTTTTAACTGAATTTCCTTATTACCTTCTGTTAGCAAGTGCCTCCCAACCTTCTTGCCACAGAAGGGTAAAAGGCAAGTGATCAACCCCTGTTCATCCTGGGATAGATATATCATGGTGCAACGGTTTGCAGGTAGTGAGGGGCTCTGCATGGGCAGCCAGCCTCTGGAGAAGGCAGGGTAGTTAGCCAAGAGGAGTCTGCTCTCTCGTGACTTTCAGGAGAGAAGGAAAGTACCAGCCCCAAGCCCAGTGCATCACCTGCTCTGGACAACATTTCTTCCAGGGGAGTCCTGGCAAAGCAGCTACGAAGTTGTTCTTGCTTTGCAAGAACCATTGCCCGCACACTGCAGGAGTGATGCAGAGAGGGAGGAGGAGTTAGTTCATCACGGTCCACTGGTCTCCTTCCAGGTGCTGCTGTACCCTTGTAGTCCCATCATGTTTGATGATCTCCGGCTGGCATTCGTTTCAGCCCTCAGCCTGGCTGGATGGGTTGTGCAGCAGCTCCGTCTCTGTTGTGTTCTGCCAGGAGCTTCCTACTTAGCTGTAATAAACCGCACTGAAAGGTGATTCCCTAACTGCGTTCATCTTTAAACATGACCCTTTTTCAGGTAATATGTTCAACACAGATCATTGATAACTGGGACAAGAAGCAAATTTTAGACTCAATTTTTTGTACTCCATTTAGATTTGTATTCTGCTCTTTGCCTCACCACCTTCCTTGGCTATTATTGTAAGTACATTATTACCACAGGGTAGGAATATATTTGTGGATTTAAGGAGAAGCGAAGCAAGTTAACCCATAAATATTCTCATCTCATTCTTACCATTTGTTCGTTACAATTTCTCCTGTAAATAAGAAGTTCAATACTTGCATTTGTTTCCTTTTTCTAAATATTTTTAGAGCAACTCTTGCCCTTATGTCCTTCTAAATGGTGACTCACTGATTTCCTGATTTATCTTGTTCTAACTTACAAACATTTCCCCCCCCCCCAAATTCACACAAAGAAACTTCCTACTAATGCCATTTATGAACAAGCTTCGTGCCTAGAATATACTTTCAGCTAAGTTGAACTGCCTTCCCTCCTATTTTTTTTTTCTTAATTTCTTGGGCCAAACCTCTTAAAGAGCATTCCAGTTGAACAGAGTGCTGAATTTGTAGACCATCCATCCACTAAAGCAGATACTTTAGAGTTCAAATGACATCTCTGTGTTTGAGTAACCCACTGATGAAAATAAGTGAGTTCTACATGCAAATGAATCAGACTCCAAGGCTGGTCTCCCTCCTTTTTCATTCTGTTTTATGTCCCAGACAGCTACTCCCATGCATTACTGTCTATAAAAGCAAAGCTGAGCCCGGCCAAACAAATTCAGAAGCTGTCCGAAGACCTTTTCACAGCTTTCCATCTCTGGGTTACAAGCTCAATGTTAAAACTACCTCCATTCCAAAAATGCTAGTGGTATACATTTATTTCTTTTCAGATAGATAATTTGCAATTTTCAGTTGTTGTTTATTAAAAATCTTGCCAGACCCAGATCTCCTGCAATACTGTAGTGTTTTGCAATGCTTAGTTTCTGATAGTTATCTTGTTAGGTTGATGTGCATTGCTTGTCTCATTAATTACTTCTGTTATTAAAAACAAGTATAGCTTTCAATTCGTGTTGATTTCTATAAAAGTCTTCACTCTTAATTAATAATTTGCAGCTTATTTAAATTTTCATGGCCTCTTGGGCAGTGTTAGTCTGAAAAAAGAATCTCCTGAGAAGCACAATGGTGGGAGGAAATGAAATATATTACATGAGCAGCTTGACGTCACTATTATAAGAACTTCACATTTAGCTTCCAGAAGTAAATGAGAAGGTAAAAAACCACCCAATCTACAGAAATCCATTTAAAAAAAAATAATCCTGGGGTGTATTTACACATTCTAGCACCTCACAGTGTAATTTTGCATTCTGGAAAGGGAACATGAGAGAATTTTAAAATTACCTTTTCAGTAAAGATTTTCGGTGGTGTAAGAGAGTAATAATAGGCCACTGTACTTAAGAGTTGGGCTATAAAATACCTACTTGCAAGCATCTCGTATTTGAACATTCCCCTAACACGGAAGATGTTTGAGACCTCAGTGTGTTTGGGTAAATTTCTACTTAGAAAATGTGACTTTCTAAGAAGTTTTTACTGTAAGTATAAATTATGCCAAAAGAAAGAACTTAGGGACAGTTGCCTGCTAGGGAACACTCTGAGTTCCTTCTCAGAATGTTTACACTGTGTTGCCAGGATCCCCATGCAGCCTTTGAAGCAGAGCTATTTTGTTGGATCTTTTATTTTGCCTTAGTTGTAAAGTTGTTTTCTGTTCTTTGATGGTTAGCAAGAAAACTTTTGGGGTTTGTTTTTTTTGTGTTGTTGTTTTGGGGGTTTTTTTGTTTGTTTGTTGTTTTGGGTTGTTCAGGGTTTTTTGTTTTGTTTTGGGGTTTGTTTTTTTTTTACATAATTGTTTGGTTGGTTTGGTTTGCATTTTTCTGTACTAAGTAAAGAGATTTCTACAATCAAATCTTCATTTGTCAGAAATCAAATGATCGCTATTGACTTCAGGGGAGCTACTTTGCCTTACAAAACCAGATGGTATACTACTTGTTCAATACTATCACGTCATAGACCTTTTTGTTAATAAATTGTAATGAAGCTAGAAACATGGTGCTGGAAGAGATGGGAAATGATCCTTTAGTCTGTGTTTTGGTTTCACTGAGTATCTCTGCAGTTTTTCTAATCTATGTCTGTAAAATCTCTTTCTAAAAATACTTTGGATCAGGAGAAATTGCAATCTATGTAGATTTCATGTCCCATGGCTCACAGGACATCCATTCATAACTGGAAAGTTTTCAACTTGTTCTTTGCCTCTCATTAAAGGATTTTCCCCTGTCCTATATGCTTAGGGCATAGAGAACAATTAAACACTCTCCTTTTTAAGATAACCTTTTATTTACTGGCAGGCTGCTATCAATACTGTCTTCTCCCTACATCTTTTCTTATGATCTCTCTTGTTTCCAATGCCTGGACTAAATTATGTGTACTTCTTGTAATTTAAAATACTTACTCACTTTCCCATTCAATAACAAAGCACTATATATACTCTAGGAATATCTGTTGCAGCTGCTGTGCATCCACACTGCAGTGGTTTTGTCTTGACTGTAAATTTTAACTCTGCTTAGGCGTGTGTTACCCGGGACAAAGGTCAAACCCCCTTACTAAAGTGGAGTTTTATCACGCTACCCACCAGGCCAGTTACTGTGTTAAGACAAGGAGACTAGTTAGATTTGGTCTATATATGATGAATCAGTAATTGGCCTTTTAAAAAACCTTGGTATCATCTTGTTTCTAAACTGACTGTTTTAAGGTCTTTTCGTTGCCTATTTTGTCACTATCTCATTACTTAGACAAACTTCTTCAAGACTCCCTGCTTCTTCCTTTTATCCTCATAAAAAGAAACAAAAATATCAAGAACAAACTAGGTGCTCCACCTACACTGCTGCTTCTCTTCATGTCTTCGTCTATCCTTCAAACAGATCAAAACTCACCTAATGGTTGAGAAATGTCTCCTACTAGTGCTTTAAGTATGGTAGAGAGACAGTTTCAGTGCAATAAATGCCCACACAGAGATGTTTGTAAACTGCTGTGCACTACACACGTACCTTGGCCTCCCTAAAATTTGAGCTGCTCTCTTGGGAGTAGCATTCTAGGTATGCCCTTGTACTCTCAAGCATGCCTACGTTAAAAAATGCGCTCTGGTTTTGTCTTTCTGTCCTCTATCAGCTACAACCGTATGCAATATGCTCAATTGCTAATCTAAAATCAGATTTTCAAAGACTCTAGTCCCCCTCACAGAATAAAATCCCAATATAGATACCTCAACTGCTCACAAAAGAAACAAGCTGATCCATCAAAGTAAAACCAAATCAAAATAATTTCTTTAGATATATTTCCATTCCTTTACATTACTAGTTCTTTTTATTGTATTTTAGTATGAATCTATCTTTTCACTAAAAAAAAGCTTTGTACAGCTCTAGAAGAAAAACCTGCAAGATAGTTGTTATTGCTATGTAGAAGTCATGCTGTCAGAGTTGAGTGTTATGCCCTTCTTTTCTTACCATAAAATATCATTACTGCTGTTGTGGCACTTAGTACCTTTCAATTCACTGTCATCTTTGAGTTACATGATTTCTTTATTTTTTTTCCTTTAATTTTGCTTTTTGAGAAATTAAGCATACTTTCAAATATCATGTAAAAAGGTAAAGCTATTTTTTCTTACCAGGAATATGTAACACAGAAGTAAGAACCTGCCGGATTTTAATCTTACTTCCTTAGCATCTTAAGTAGCTTTTTCATATAATTATTAGATACCTTTAGCATCAAATTGGTTTCTGCTTCTAATACACATATTAAATTCAACTGTTGTTCTGGATCTTTTTTCAGATTTCTCGTAGCCAAAAAAATATTTAAATACATTTTGAACTCTCAAATTGTTCTGTTGTTCCAAATATGTATTTTGCTTTAAAAATATTTTAACTCGTATGGTTTTGTCCATCTTTAAGAGTACTACATTAGAGTTTTTTGTCATCATCTAATGAGTGTTTGGAAAGAGCAGTTTATGATTGTATTTAGATAGATAATTATATAGATATTATTATAGATAATTATACTCATCTTTAGATGCAAAATTACAATTTTTCAGTGTAGAAAAAAAAACCCAAAATGCAGACATCTGAATTGTAAATATATTGTAAATAAAGATCAACTGACAAAAACTGGAGATGTTTGAATATACTGCTCTGCACAAGGCAGCTCTTTCAGCAACATGAGTACTCCATCTAAATGTGGCTAGCAAACCTTATTTGAGTGCTTCCTCCTCTTTAGCTCACACATAGAAGAGGAAAATGGATTCCTGTGAAGAGTTTACTGTAATATACAACCACGTACTCTTCCCCATTGAAATCTGTCTTGTTCCATGGCGTTCTGGTTGTTTCCTACCGAATGACTCAGACTCATATAATGAATGAGACTCTTGCTGGTGAAGCACCTATTCCATTCATCTGAGGAGCTAGAGTGTAGTGAATGACTGCTGGAAAGACAAATGCAACCTTGTACCTAATGGTATTAAAGAACACTGCAGTGACAACTAAATTGTCTCCTGACCTCTTCCATAAAGTCATATTTTTCATAATAATTTTTTTCTCCTTTCTGGATGCTTCATTTGGGATGCCTGGGACCTGTGAAGTGGAGGTGCTGAGCACCTCCATAGACTACTGGAAGAAGATGGAAACCTTCCACTCAAACTCCCTCTCTGCCCTGCTACCCAGTGTGACTTTAGGCATACCAGGTTTTCTGTCTCCATTTTTATTTTAATTCCCATTTGGAGTCAAACCAGATTTAACACTGTAAAATTTCCTGCAGACTTGAAAGTACGCTGAGACCCTGTATGCAGCTCTGCTAGCAATCTTCATTGGACATAACATTTTTTTCAGGGAGTCAGATTTGATATTCTCAACATTTGCTTGCTTTTAAATGTATTCTAAATACAGGTTTGTACATGATGCTTTAATAAGTTCTCGTCCCTTCACAGTTTAAATTTTATCAGAAGAGATTTTAGACAAAGAATAAACAGCTCTTGAAGATACATGTCTGATACTGTATATACATATGATTTCTATCAGTGGGACTTTCTTTGAGAAATGCTCACCAAGTGATTTGAAGCTGTTTCAACTACATGGCTTCTGCACTTCTTTGAGCCCTGTAGCTGAAGTAGTAGGCCATAACATTATGAGACTACACAGAAGAGCTTAGCTGCATTCAACAAAAAAGCTAAACAGCAGAACTGGATTTTTTTTTCACCAGTTCTGAAATAAAATGTCTTCTGATAACATATGAAATTCTATTAAAAATCCCCAGGTAATTTAAAATAAAAAGTCTTCTGGTGTCTGGGAGAGAAGTGAGCATTTTATTTTATTTTTTAGTAAAACTCAGAAAACTTAAAAAACCTGAAAAAAAATTCTCATAGGCATTTTTTTAGGGGAGGAATAATTCTAGCCTGCTCTCTTCAAAGGATATAGAGAGGGAAAAGGTAAGCTTAAAGGTTACCAGGGTTCCTTCCAAATGACTGAAGGAACCTTGGTGCTCAACTTTATAGCAGGCAGCTTATGCCTGTCTGTGTTTTGACAGCTTTTCGTTTTTCAGAAGCAATTGGACAAATTGTCTACTATGCTGTGGTTTCAGATTTCCTTGCCACTTGCAACCTGAAGTGTTGCAGCTTCAGGTTTGCTCTAACAGAACCTCCTGCCTTTTTCATATGACTATGTGCCTCGGAAGAGGAAAGCCAATTCATTCCCTTGAAGGAAATAAACCATGCTAGGGAATATGCTCTCCCGCTGACATTTCATTTGGGGGAAAAAATAGGAAAGCAGAACTTTACCAAAAATGGGCCAATTTATGTTCCTGTGTATCAGTCAAAGAGGCACTGACACCAGGGGAGATTCACAAGACAGAAAGAACTGCCATTCACAGGGATCATCGCCAGCATTTTGGGCACCAGGTAAACAGATTAAAAAAATTCATATTCCCAGGCTGTCTGTTCTGTCTAGCCCTGAAAGTCAGGAAAGGCAACAGACTTTGTGTACGCAGCAACTGATTCCTGGGGGCACACAGCCCCACCCCCCAATGTCGGCAACTATCTGAAAATGCACGTTGATTACATTATATTTACCGAGAACGACATGTACTTGGAAGAGAAAATACTAATTTTAAAATGCTAAGTGACAGTTTCCTTCATTTTTAAAGGAGAAAGAACCCCTTTGGTTGTGAAAGAATTTTCCTCATGAATATACAAATTTCTTCTTTCTCCTTTGAATACTGAACAATTAAAAAAAAAATCAAAAGCTATATAGATCATCTTTGTGTTTTACTGTAGTTTCTTCATAATTTTTCACATGGTGTTGCGTTCTGCTATGTCACGTTTTCATAGTCTATGAAAATTTCCTTATCTTTTCGCTATGATTCAGAAAGTACTGTCAAAGAGAACAGAAAGGCTTGCAGAGAGAAATGAATGAATGCATAAAAATGGAGAGTGTTCCATGAGTGACTGTAAACAGACATAGCGCCTTTCAGAACCACCATGCCTTTTCACTCCTATGAAAAGTTATCACACCAAAGCACTGATGGATGATAATTCAGATTCAGAACCGTGCACACCCCGAGTTTTCTTTTCAGATCCCCGGGGCTCAGATAGCACATGAATGGGTGGGCTAAGGTCTTCAAAGGTTTGTAAAATACTGAGAAAAATACTAACTTTCAGTTCCCAGCTGGGTTTTCAACACAGAAAGAGTTGAGCAAGGTCATAAGAGCCGGTGCTTTTTGCATTATTATCATTTTATATCCAACAGAGAGAAAAACACAGTTGAACACAAAGCTGTGTATTTATTTGTGGTTCTTTCTACATGCAGCAAGTTCTGCTCACTAAGAGAATGGGAAGACTGCAGGACACAGATCATCAAAAGATAATTTGTGGTTTTTTTGAAAGTTCCTGAAGTCTCCATTTTCTGCATGTATCTCAGCAACCCACCTTGCTAATTTTAAATTATATTACTTCATTTCCTTGCAAGCTAATAGAGAATTTAGACCCTGAATACTGCTGTCAGTTTTCCACCCTCCACTGCATCCTCCTTTCTGTCTTCTCCCCTTTCCTCTTATATCCTTTCCACCTACGCTTTTTCCGCCTCCCGATCCCTCAATTTCACCATCACCAAATATTGCCTGTGAGCAATTGTTCAAGTGTTCAATATTCATACAGCTTCTTTAGTTTGTTATTGTTAGAGCGTGAATAGACTGTAGGACCTTCTCTAGAACAGCAAACATTAAGTACATATTTATTTTAATTTCTGAAAATATGTAATTTCAAAAGTACTTATTTCATAGTCTACAACTTTGCTGTTTGTTGTAGGTGAACAATAGAACTTCTTCAAAAAACAGAAAGCAGCAATTATTTATTTCCATGTGTTTCCTTCTCCTTTTCATCTCCTTATGACTCTGTATTTTTCTTCAAATCGTCCATAGGCTTAATTTCTCTGAGCTCAGAAAAGTCCAGAAATTCATGCAGTTTGAGAAGAGCAGCAAGAGTAGCAGTGATTTCCAGAACCACTAAGGGAGATTGCAGCACATGCAAGTGACTCTTTGGGGTAAAGGAAAAAGAAAAAGGAAATAGATTTGTTTAAAATTACAATGGATTGTGTTCAGTTGGTTAATATGTTAATCACTGTTGAAGAGACAAGTGAAGCTTGTAGGAATTGAGCCTTTTTCTTTACTTTGAGCAGATGTATGAAGTCAGATACCTTAAGCAAACTTTGAGTAAATGCAATATGATTTTTTCTATATAAGATTGCCTTTGCACTCAGAGGACAGGACTCAGAATTAAGAAGTTTACCTTAGAGTTTTTAACAGATAAAATCAAATGCAGTTTCTGGCAAAATGCACAAGTTCATAGCTGTATTGACTTTTTACCAGCCATATCGAACTTCAGCCTTTCCACTGACTTGCTTTATGGGAGGTATTAATTATACTAACAAGGCACTCTTCCCAGAATGAAGAAATGAAGCCAGCATTTGTGGAACAGAAGATGTGTCAGTGCTTTTGCCACCATCGTTATTTGTAAACACAAACCAGAAAGACTTACATCTGGGTGGCTGCTCTCCTTTTATTTAATTTAAGCTGACCCAGACACCTACCATGTAACGTCATCCTTCCATCATCTTAATCCAATATTAGGAACCTAGAAAGGAGCAACAGGAAAAATGGGAACATTCTTAATCCATCACATAAATCCATGGCACACCAACACCTCCAATACTGTGTACAGTCCTGCTCCCCTACTTCAACAAATGTGTGGTAGGACTGGGATTTGTTTAGAAGAAGGGCAGCAAGTATAGTAAGAGATATGGGATGGTACTCATGAAGGGTTAATAAAAAAGAACTTTGTCAGTCAGGAAAAAAGATGAGAAGAATTGTTATAGACATTTATAGAACCTGTATCTCAGAGGGTGAGATGAGGGGAAAAACTGTTTACTGCCTCTCTCAGTATGAAAATGAGAGAGAATCACATTTAACTAGTAAGGGATGCATTCAGAACCAACAGAAGGACGCGACCTGTGGCAAAGCTCATAGTTAAGCTTGGGACTCTCTGCTGCGTGATATGGTTGACATAAAATGTGTGGGCCTTCAAAAAGAGAGCAGAGAAATTAATGGAAAAAATCTCTTTGAGGCTATTTTACACAAATAACCACATATGGCTCAGCCAAAAGTCACTGAAGGCCTGGAGAGTGTTCTGGGGAAATGCTCTGTGTTTTCATCATTTCTTCATACTTACCTCAATATCAGCTGTGGCTGATGGTCTTGTGCAATACCAGGGGAGAATCTTGCTAACTTTCTATGAGTCCTTTACATTTTTATAATTTCACAGACTTTCCCTGCTCTGTTTTTTGTAGATTGCTGTTTTCTTGGTGGTCAGTCTTCTCGCTGACAGTCGAAAACCCAGACTTCTGTTAGTTTCTTCTTCTGGTTGGAAGAAGAAACTTCTTTAACTTCCTTTATGGCAGTGTTTGAAGCACAGTTGGATAAAGTTGTTTGGCTTAACAATTTGTTTACCGGAAAACACACTGGAGGCACTAAGCCAATGGGCCAGTGTGCACCAAACTTGTATCATGGGTAAGAGATATAGAATGTGAAAATATGAAAATGTTATAATAATATTTTTCAATAACAAAAAGTCACTTTTTTGTTTTCAAAATGTATTTGGAGATAATAACTATAGAGATTTTTTTTAACTCAGAACTTCTTATAAACAAGATGAAAATCAAATATGAAAATTATATTTTGGGTAAAAATAAATGGTTTTGTTCAAGTAAAACAATATTTTATTTTAATTTTTTTCAGCAACAAAACTGTAAGATCAGTTTTTCCCAGAGTTCTCTATAATATCTTACCTGAACAGACAGCTTAGGAATTGAGTTTCCATTTTCTATTATACTAACTTAAACAATCAATATAAAAAAGATATTTTGTCCCTTAACTGGCTTTTCCCTCTACCACAGATAACTGCCAACAAACTCCATTGTGTTTTCTCACTGTGTATGCCATTCCTTCTCCAACATTTATTTTAATTCAGAGTGACTTGACTCCAATAATTCCATGAATATCAACATAACTCTGGATTTTCACTTCTTTTTTTTTTTTTTTTTTTGTGAAGTAATTCACAAGCAACATCTAACCTGTGTTCCTGAACATACAGGATTTTTTCAAAGGTTAGCCAGGAGATGATGATGGCTGGGACTAGATACATCCATATTTCAGACTAAGTGTCTGCATTTGGCATCACATTATGTTTGCTGTACAATAAGTCAGTTGACCTTAGTGACTGTAAACAAGGTGATATTCAAGAACAAGCTGATATTAGAGAACACAGGGTAAGCCTCATATGTAACCTTTAGCTTGTAACCTTTATTTCTCAGGCAATTTTTCTCAAAACTAGGAAAGAATTAGTTTTGTGGATTCTGGGTTTTTTTGTTGTTGGGGGGGGGGGGTTGTTTGTTTGTTTGTGGGTGTTTTTTTTTAATTGCATCAGGGAAAAAAAAATGCTTCTGAAAGTCTTCTTGACTTTTTGGAGTTTGGGTTTTCTTTAAAAATTCTAAAGGCTCCAGAGCAGTAAAATAAAATTTTAATAAGTTTCACCCTCTTGATCCATTCCTACAAAAATAGAATTCCTTGCAAAAAATAACAGCAAGTCTAAAGAAGAACTTATACTTACCTTAAGTTATGGATAGCTGGAAAGAAGAATGTACAGTAAAAGTTCATTAAAATGATAAAAATCTGGGTACAATAGGCTGGAAATAGTCTGTAATTGCTGCTAGGGAAGATGACTTATGGATAGTCTCTGCTGAGAGCTCTGCTTATTTCTGGCTTAATTCTGGTTTCAGTCCCAAATAGGCAGACTCAAAACAAATGTGTCAATTAGATGCTTAGACAAAATTTCAGCTCTCTCCTTATGCAAACTTCTGCACTAACTTTGTAACAGAAAGAAAACACGAACTGCACTGTACCTCTCCTTGCTTTTGAAGAATGGGAAGACAGAGATTTATAAAGGTCCTGTAGCTGAGCATCTAGCTATGATCCCTTGCTTCAAAACTCTTACTGAGCTGGTTCATGAAAAATGTCTTTCAGACGTCCAGTCTCATTATGAATATGGGATTGAGTTTTATGTTTTCTCACTTATGGTATGAAAAGCATAGTGTGTATTAACATGTATAGCATGAAAAACATAGCATATCATAACATGTTCCATTGCATCAAAGGTTTGGATCCTTCATTTTACATTAACTGCAAACTGCCTCTTCTTTTATTGTATTTTCCTCTTAGTCACATTATTTTTAATAACTCATTCAAACATTATGTGCTGTCTATTTTTGGAAATGGGCAGCTGCATTATCTAGGGGTGTCAATTGCTTAATATTCAAGAAATTACAAACTGATTAATTAGATCTGGTATTTTAAAAAAAAGAAAACAGATTAAAGTACAAAGCATTCAAATTAACACAATCTTCATTCTTTTACCATCCCGTTGCAGCAATAGAGAATACATGTATCATGCTTTCCAAAACTTGAAGGGAGATTGGGAAACATCTGTTTGACAGATCACAGCCCTCTTTCATATTTGTAAAAAAAAAAAAAAGAATGACTAAATGAGTGAATGAATGGATGAAAAATTAATCTTTCCATGCATACTCGTGTATACATATTTATGTGTACATGTGTGTGCATGTGTATATATATATGTGAAAGAACTCCCCAGTTATAATATGTCAAAGGCGGTCTGAAATATTAGTATAGATGTAAAGAAATGATCTTAATCAAAATGAATCAAAAAGGAAGGAAACTTAGACAAAAGTCTACCCACCCATCAATGTGGGTCTACACCACCATTGTGACTGTGCATCTGTAACAGGCTTATGAAGCTTTGCTAATGTATTTTGGGGGATTGCTATGCACACAGGGGAGCTATGATGTGGGGAGTTAATAGCTTTGTTATGGGTATCAGTACTGTGCTTTTTGCTGTATTTTATCACATACTTTTTGACTACTTGTAACATCTACAGGTTGCTTACTAACAGACTGTAAATTCTTCATGAGCAGTGGCAGAAAAGGCCTTCAGATAAATGTTCAGCTATGGAAGAAAGAGTAGGAAACAAGATCAATCAGCCATCAGCAGTAGAGGTCAACACCGCTGTTTCTGCAGTATGGGATGCAGCCTTAAGGCTGTGAGCAAGTCACGGAGGAGGGATTTATTTCCACTCCTCTGCACCAGTTCAAGCTCAGAAGGAGAGCGATGCATGCTCTCTGCTCAACTGCAGAACTTGGTGCCATCGTTGTAGTCTTATGCACCTTAAACTCCCTCGTGTCTTGCAGTACACGGCAGGCTCCAATTATTAAGGGATAATAGGAGACCCATCTCCCCTCACAGTGCTTTGCAGCTCTCCTAACCTTTGCTGAACAAAAAAAAATCAATTCTGCTGTGAAAATAGGATGGAACCTTGCCTGAAGTACCATATATACTTAAATGAAAATATCCTGGTATTTGGTTTCTTATTATCAGCAAAATAATAACTGCAGACATACGTATTCACTTACAACTCTGGAAGGTATTTGTGAGGTGTATTTATTTTCATTGATAGACAAGAGAGAACTTTCTATAGAAGATTAGATGCAATTCTATGGGGTTTTTTTTCTTTTCAGTTGTTTTTTTTTCTCTAGATTATCTTATCTTCCTGAATCCTATGGTCATGTGAGTTATTATTACGATGGGTCATGTCAGCAAGTTCCTTTATTTTAGCTTTTAAAAAAGTCATGTTACCGTGGCAACTGCCATAGCACCTCCTTGAAACAACATTCACAATATAGAATTTAATCTTTTGTGCTGTAGAATGTTCAAGGGAAAATGTTCAGTGTTAAGCACCTTTTTTTTCCAGATTTTAATAAGGTTTGAATGATATTTTTAATGGTTTGTCTATATGGTTTTCCCATTTAAAATACCTTTATAGAGAAAACAAATGAATGCACCAATGTGTACATCCATCCCTACTGACCCCTTCAGTCAGTGACAGAACTCACAGGACACGTTATTTTCCATACAGATATTTTAGAAGTTATATTAATGATTTGTTTCAGTCATTGCATTCTGTTTACTCCATTTCCCTCAAATAGATCAGACAATAAAGTCATTAAGCTAAGGCAGACAGAAAGGTTTTCCCTCAGCTCACATTTATCTAAATTATTTTATTCAAAAATTCATAGTTTTTAAGACCAGAAGCAATCATTGTGATTATCTAATCTGGAGTCTTGCACAACCCAAATTGCGGAATTTCACCCAGCAGTCACTCAGCAAGCTACAAATATCTTGCTGAACTTCCAGGAACGTATCCTCCCTAATGCAAACAAACAAACATCCAGATGGGATCGGCTTTTCTTGCTGCCAGCGTGAAGGCAAAATACGTATCCCATATTTTGAATGCTTTGTCTTTTCCTGGGCCTTCTCAGGCCTGGCCTGTGGAGCAATTTATTGTGTTGTGATTATGTGTCTCAGCTTCTGAGGGGCATATAAGCTTTCTGGCTTCTAAGTGTCCTGGAGATAGAGGTTGGCAATGCCTCAACAACAACAACAACAACAAAATAGATTTTTCACTCCAAAATTTGTGGTTTTTAAAATGCACTAAATAAAATGAAATGTCAAGCAAAGCATTTTGTTTAATCATTTATGATTGTCCCATTCCTGTTCCTGGAGTTGCCAGCAGGACCCCTCCTGCAACCTCTCCTTTCCCCAGTGCACACTCCCAGTTCTTTGCCCAATTCTTTTTGCCTTTAAACCTCATTGATTTCCTATCAGTTGTTAAGCTGCCAATTATGCATTTCAAAACCTCTGCAGACTGTACAAGCCATCTAGGAATTAACCTACTAAGGAGATGCTGGTAATTTTAAACTAGTAAGATTTATCAAGACAGCAAAGACATATTTCTCTAGTAGTACATAATCCTCTTCTTTCTTAGTTGAGTCAGAAAGCTGGCAACAATATTTGCTGAGCCTGCAGAAAGTAATGAGCACTTTAATGCAAATGATTGTGGTCAGGTTTCAAAGGAGAGGTTGCTGGCATAGCAAGTACTAGAAAAAATATTTCAGTGAAAACTTCTGTCCTGATTTTGTTTTGAAAAGTGAAAATCCAAGACTTTTTCTATGAACTCTTTTTGATTTCTTTTTTTTTTTCCTACCTGCCAGACATTTTTTTTTCTTTCCTCACTTTTAGTAGAGAGTTTTGGAAAGAAATGGGATTTATATTAACAAATATGCATTAGTAGTATTATTTGCATGCATAATACAAAAAATAAATGGTCTTGAATCCTTTTCTTTTGACAGGCAGCAGAAGTCTGCTGAAGTCAGTGAAGCTACACAGTTGGAGATCCAAGGTAAATGAGAAGAAATCCAGCTGTTTCTATTAAATTTGGGAACACTGTGAGGGGTTTTGTACATTTGAAAACATTACTTCTATAGATTTTAATAGTTTTATTTACTAAAGAAAAAAATTAAAAGAAAAATGTCTGCTTGCTGCTTCAAACCTGGGTTTTCTAAACCTGACTGAAGCAATTAAGGGTGATCTTAACTCTAGCTAAAAATAGACATCTTTCAAAATTGTTTTTTTTAGGCTGCATGTATAGTTACAACAATATTGCAAAAACTTCTATTATATAAAAGAGCTAAACATGGCACTGAGTTAATTTGTGCTTGCACAAAGTGACTTCTCCACTTGTTTTAAGCAGCAAAACGAGAGAGAGAAAACGCATTGTGCTGGAAGTGTGGGAGGAGACAAACAAATCACTAATAAGGGAAGATTCTGAAACAAGCCAAGTCACATTGCTTCTCCGTGTAGAGAGATACAGTTGAAAAAGGTATCGCATGACTGATATTACAAACTCTTTCTGAGCTTCCCAGGAGGTAGGACTGGTTTTGTACTAATAAATGAAAAATACAGTCTGAGATTGTCCTGGTTTGTAAAGTTTTCTTCTCAGGAGTCTTTTCTAAGAAGTAGGCACTGTTAGATCCCTACAATGACCAGCTAAAATTCCTTTAGTTTCAAACTCCATAAAAATGAACAAAACTTAAATTGACTGCTATAATCCCATAGCGGATCATGCGCATAATTTTTTTTTAATTTTGATAAATAAATAATAAAGAATATACTATATTTTTTTTTCCCATTTGGAAGAAGGTACTGTTTTAATTTAAAACTTGTTTTCTACTCTTCTGGAGGTAAGGAGTTATGAAATCGCATTTGTGTTTATAAAATGATCTATTTTAAACAAACACTTTTTCTGGAGTTGCATTTTTAGGAGTAAACATCCCATTTGTCTGCTCCATTTGTCTCCCCCATGCCAGGTATAAACAACACAGGAACAGTCCACTCTTTGTATTCACTTGGAATACACATTTCACATCATTTAAGAGGTCCTTGCACACACCTCAGAGGAAAATACATGAATTCTATTTATGAGCAACATATTGCTTTGCTCACCGCTTTACACGTAGACAAAGCCACCTGCTCTAACCAGGGAAAGGCAGTCAATATTTCAGTTTAATCTGCCATCCATCATACATTTCCCACTAACCAGTGGAGACCGGGAAGTGGAATGGCTTTTAACCATGCTGTGGATGTCTGTCCTGGTGCAAACTCCCACATGAATTTTAGCCAACTTGGTAGGCTGTGTGTTAAGTACATGTTCTAGGATTTTCTCAAGTAAGCACACATCACATCATTTCGTTTACATCTTTGTTTTCCATCATAGTTGCAGGGTACCACACCTGGCATCATATAGCTTAGTAGCACTGCCCAGAATTGTGCCCTTATGAAAATCCTTTCTTGACTGTCCCTTCTACACTGCCCTGATGACAGCTGAATGTCTCTTAGCTAACCGAATATTGATAGTATGTGGTTATGCTTATGATAGTTACATAGCTGAAGAAAGCCGCATGATTCAGGAGAGCTGAGTACTTAAAATGATCCAGCACCTGGGTTTCAAATTTGTCATGTCTCCGTTTCTGTCTTAGATACAGTTAATTTTGAAATCTATTTTCTGGAGTATAACAAACAAATTAAATAATACCAGAGCTGTCAAATCTCTTCATGTGTGAATACTGCAATAAAAGGTAAACTTTTTAATCAAATCAATAAATAAAATTATGTATTCATAGAAGAGACACATAAGTATAGAAATAAAATAGCACAAAGCATTACATAAAGTGCAAATTGTCAAAACATATTTCATAATAACCTTATTGTTTCATAATAACCCTAGCAGCTGCAGTCCTTTTTAATCTACTGTTTAAAGCAGACTTTATTATAAGGAGAAAAAAAAAATATTTTTCTCGTTAGCATTAAAATTTAGTAAAATAACACATTAGGATGTTTCCTGCACATTTCTTCATTGAGCATTGGAAAGAACTATTTTCACTCAAAAGCAGGAAGAGATTTAGGAATCTAAAATGTCTGTCCTTGTTGCTTTGTCACAGATAACACATTTTTCTGTGTATTACGTACATTTTGCTTTGGAACCTGGCTGCACCAATTAAACATAATCACTTCTATGGTTTTGAGCTTTCTTAGTTCTGCAGACCCAGAACTCCAGGGAAAGGAGGTTGTGCAAAGCCTTGCCCCAGCAGAAGATTTTGAAACTGAGCAATATGAGGAAGCTGGATTTGGGGGATACATGAAAAGGAGAAAAGGGAATTGCAGTGGCAGGAGGTGAGAACTCCTTAGACAGATTTTAGTTGATTCAACATCCTGAAAAAAAAATGGAGGGAACAGACACTGCTGGCAGCAGTAGCACAAAAGCAGCAGTGTCAGGATATCGCTGCTTTTGGGCAGCTTTGGTGAGGTTCCTATGCTGGGGCTGCCCCTTGGTGCTGAGAGTGTGATTGTCATAGAATCATAGAATTATTTCAGTTGGAAGACACCTTTAAGATCATAGAGTCCAACCGTTAACCTAAGACTGACAAGTCACCACTAAAGCATGTCTCTCAGCACTCCATCTAAACATCTTTTAAATACCTCCAGGGATGGCAACTCAACCACTTCTCTGGGCAGTCTGTTCCAATGATGATTACCCTTTCAGTTAACTAATTATTCCTAATACCCAATGTAAACCTCCCCTGGTGCAACTTGAGACCATTTCCTCTTGTCCTATAGCCTGTTACTCGGGAAGTGTTTGGTAACTGGATATTCTGAATTTCAGTCTCCTGGAGGACATGAATTTGAAGGCAGAGCCCAGGGAGATGAGTACTGGACTCCTGTGGAAAGGTGGGGTGTTGTAGTCCCCCCACACTGCAGCACTTCCCACGTTCCCATCCTTGTGCCTCTCCAGGGAGTGTGTCCTGTGGGCAGCCGGTGTGCAGTTCAGGAGGGCTTGAAAACTATGCAATGTGGGATGGGAATAATGAAATCTGGCAGTGGATATAAAGATAATGAAGTTTGAACCTGTGCTTTTGTTCCTGAGGTTCAAAGGGAGGTGTTTTATTTAATTAATAAGCTCATGGGATCCAGATCCTTTGCAATGCTTTCATTTTTGGAGGTGGCATGACTTTGATTCAGGCATGGATACAAAAAAAGACTTGTGTTGTATTTGGATATGTAGGAAATGTCAATGTGATATAACGTAATGTGGTGTAGGGATTTCAGAAATAGCTTGGCTTGCTGAAGCAGTCTTGCTGCCTTCATTTGGTACTCCACACAGGCTGATTTACACTTCTTAGACAGTGAGGGATTTAAAGAATAATGTGGAAAACTGAAATACCTGAGAGAAGCATAAGTGATAAGATCAATCTTAGATCCTCCAGTATGGTAGCCAAGCATCTCAAAAGTAGATAATGCATTGGTAAATAGATTTGGATATTTCAGGAAATGCAAAATACCAAGGGTGTATAGAAAGCCATTATCAAAGCAAATATAAGTCAATAAGATGGGTGTCATAGATAATTAGAGGTGGCTGCATTTGAGTTAGAGGTTATCCTACCCACACATAGTATCAAAGGACAAGTGGAGCTAAATGACACTGAAATCTAAATAAATGGCTGAAACATGTTTCCTATTAAAACAACAGCAAAAGTTCTCTTGGCTGAAGTGATAAAAGATTGGTTACAAATGGAAATAAGCTGATTTGTCTAGCCAGGGAAAACTATATACATTTGGATACTGTATTCACAGGACCACCAACCTCAGTTGACTAATAAAGAAAATATTTGGACTGGGGAATAACAGAAACAGAAATATGAGTAAGGGCCAAAACCAGAAGCCCCATAGTGGAGAGA
The DNA here is from genome assembly GCF_000708025.1 of Charadrius vociferus. Classification (NCBI taxonomy): domain Eukaryota; kingdom Metazoa; phylum Chordata; class Aves; order Charadriiformes; family Charadriidae; genus Charadrius; species Charadrius vociferus. The sequence continues at coordinate 714,873 of NW_009648712.1, read as the reverse complement.
AATATTATCAGTGATGATGCACAGTCTTTTTTTTTAAAAAAATAAAATAAAATTCAGGGCTCTGAATTGAAAAAGAGAAAGAAAAGATCATTCAATGCAAAAACTGAGAACCAAGACAAAAGAATGAAAATTAACTTAAAATTGAAACTTCAGAGCATAAAAGGCTTTTCTATCTCTCTTTAAATTAATATTATAGAAAAATACTGTAGACAGTATTATAGCAATTATATTCCCACCACTAACCTGAACACCACACTGACAGCAAGGCATCAAGAATCCTTATCATAAAATAAAGAGGTTAAACACTTCCTCCTTATTGCTTTGTTGTTACAAAGGGCTCTGAAGACACACACGATTAGATAAAATTACATTCACTACTACTCCTCAATCTTTATTAGTCCAAAGTCACATATATTATCTCCTTCCATGAAGGGAAAGGAAAAGAGAAATGCTATGTGCCTTTCTGAAATGCTATTGAGAAAATTGCTAAAAAAAATCCTTTCTTTCCAAAATTTTGTATACCTTCTTTGTCATGGCAAGCAGTTTCTTGTTTCTCTGATATTAATGTTGGTTTCTAAAACCAAATGTTGTTCTATGGTATTGCAGAAAGTATGTTAAAATCTCAGAAACTATTTATATCTCAGGAAGCTTCATTACAATTAGATAAATTCGTTGGGAATGCACACTGATGTAACTAATCATAGCCCAGGACCTTACTGGCTATAGGCATTTCTGAAGATGTTAGACATGAGCTTTGGGATGTATGCTTGCAAACAGAAGACTTTTTTCCCCTTCCCAAGTAGAAGTATGACAGGTCTTCTCGTTCCAGAAGGGTGGAATAATCTACAATAAGGAGTCACTTGCTTCACAAGTGTTAACATTGATTTTGGCATTTTGTGTATAGAGTATTTCTGAAGAAAAAAAACCAACGTGAAGGCTAGGTTCTGCCTTCTCCCCACACAGTCAATTGTACTTTATTTACCAACTTTTCAAAGCAAAACTCATTTCATTATTTGTTCATTGTTAGAAAAAGGAGACTAAATTAGCCTGTTCTTGCCTAACATGAAATCTGTGCAAAAAAAAAAATAAAAAAGATCAACTGTTATCATATTGCTATCATTTCTCACTTGTATTTTTTCATGTGCATCTTGTTTTTTTGTGTAGGAAATTTCATTAATTTCATGGAAAGTTATTAATACAATCATTATGTGGTAGGAAAATGTTATATTTCACTTTTAGATTGCAAACTGAGAAATGGGGAATGAAAATAACTATTCCAAATCCTAACTGGCAGCCACTGACAGCTTTGGAGTAAAGATTTTAATAATCCTGCCTCCTCAACAATCATTAAAACAATTTTCTTTCTATACAGCTAGCATTTACTTGAACAACCACTTGCTGTGGCTGTAAGTAAGTAAATGACAAATAAATGAGTTGTCATTTTTAGTCTGGGAGACCTCAAAGTTAAGCTACAGCAGATAGCTAAACAGCCAATGCAATTATATACATTGCATAATCTGGGAAAAGCCTCTGGATTTACTTTCTCTCTGAGTGTTGGTGTCTCTGATTTATGCTTTTAATGTGAGGTACTCAATTCCCAATGAGATTCTGTGGCAAACATCTGAAATTCTTAGGACCATTTCTGATCTACCTAGAGGAATCCCATTTTGGGGTCATGAATATAAGCTCTCTCTGAAGAGGAGCCTTGGTGTGGTTGCTTAGGAACCAGACAAAGCGATTCAAGGGAGAAAGAAGGTGTAATGGTAATGAATGAAAATATAATCTGTGGCAACATCTGACTCACATGGGTGACTGGAAGAGGCTTTGTGCCTGTGTAGTTGATAAAATTGTATTTTCATTTCCATCAATTCATTCTTGTCAGATGAGTCTTAACTCTCTTAATTATTATTTAGCTGTACATTATGCCTCTAATCACAAAATCTGGTCAGTCTTTGTATGTATTATGTGAGGGAACCAGAAATTAGGAAATTCTTTCTGAGAAAAAGTCTTCTAACAAGCTAATGAGAATTGAAGCTTTATTTGTAACTTTGTTTATAGACCAGCACTTGGGCAACATTTGTCTTGGGATCTCTGATTACAGTCAGGTACGGTAGATTAAGGCTGATGATGATCTCAGAATCACATAAATAAACTTCTGGCATAACTGCTGCACTGAGCTATCTGTGGCTGGAGGATGCTTGTGATTCAGCCCTCTGCTGCCTCCTCAGTGAATGAACATGCACCAGCTGCGTGGCAAACGTCAGCATATGGCAACACAATAGCATAAGCTGAAGATACCTCAGACCTTTAGATCTACATACAAATAGGCTGGCGGCGTGATGCGCTGTTGACTGGGTGTATAACAGATGTAACCTGTTGAAGCCCAGGACAAACGGTGGGTGCTGGTGGGCTGCTGAGCTGCCATCTGCCTGCATCCCCCGGCTGCACCGCTGGTACCAGTACTAAAACCGGCACTCCAGTAATCGTGCTTGCTTTGGAGGCATCCTTCTTACAGTGAACGCCTGCAAGGCAGAAAAGTGCAATAAGGCACACAGCTACAACGGCCACTGAGTACAGAGGCACCGGGGAGCACGACCAGCATTCAGGTGTTATGGTTCCAGTGGTACTGTCAGGACACTGCTCCCCACTCTGCAAATATAACTTCTTTTTGAATCTAACTCTCTCTCTGATTCTTACGTATTACAAAACCACACACTTCCAGCAGTGCAAGGTCAACATGCTTCTACTACTCCATGTTGAATGCCTCTTTATATCCACAGAGCTGTGTGAATCAGGGTGTATTTATATGTCTATCTGTCTGTTTAGGGTGTATTGCTACGTCTATCCAAGCAAAGATACTAAAGCAGATTGTGAAATCCTTCTGGAGGTGTTGTGCAGTAAAAGTAATCAGTCATTCATGCTCCAGGGACCAGACCCAACTCGCTTTCCCTTCACCAGCAACCTCTGCTCTGGGAGCCACTTCGCAGTTCAGATTTCTTTTTTCTTTTTTTTTTTTTTTTTCCCAAATGTGGAACAGTTTTGAGAACAGAAGTTTGTTTCCTCACAGTAGGTGTGACTCTGACTGTATCACAGACTCACTGAACAGCTGAGGTTGGAAGGGATCTCTGGAGGTCATCTGGTGCAAACCCCTGCTCAAACAGAGCCACCTACAGCAAGTTGCCCAGGACCATGTCCAGACGGTTTCTGAATATCTCCAAGGATACAGACTCTACAACCTCTCTGGGCAACCTGTGCCAGTACTCTGTCACCCCCACAATGGAGAAGTGTTTACTGATGTTTAGAGGGAACATCTTGTGTTTCAATGTGTACCCATTGCCTTTGGTCCTGTCACTGGGCTTCACTGAAAAGAGCATGGCTGTGTTTTCTTTGCACCCTCCCTTCAGGTATTTGGATACATTGATGAGGTCTCCCCTGAGCCTGATCTTCTCCAGGTTGAGCATTCCCAGCTCTCTCAGCCTCTCCTTATATGTCAGATGCTCCAGTCCCTTGCTCACCTTCATTCCCTCTGGATTCTCTCCAGTACTGGGAAGCTCAGGACTGAACACAGCACTTCAGGCGTGGCCTTACCAGTGCTCAGTAGAGGGGAAGGTTCACCTCCCTCGACCTGCTGGTAACACTCCTCCTAATGCAGCCCAGGATATCATTAGCCTTCTCTGCACATTGCTGGCTCATGTTCAACCTGGTGTCCATCAGGACCCCCAGGTCCTTGTCTGCCAAACTGTTTTCCCACCAGGTGGCCCCCAGCATGTACTGGTGCATGGGGTTGTTCCTCTCCAGGTATAGAACTTTACACTTCCTCTTGTTGAACCCACTTTATGTTGGTAACAATGTAAGACATTGTAACATATATCATCATTATATTGCTAACAAAGAACAGGTTGTTTACATGATTGTAAATAATTTAATAAATTCATTATGATATGGATGATTACATTATACATTCATTCATACATATTATTATTCATTAGTAAAATTGTTAAAAGGATTCAGAAGGTAACAAATGTGCATACAACCTCAATCCAGATGGGTGACGACATGGGTTTTTGTTACTAGCTTTAAGCAATGAGATTGTCATCGTGTTGTTACAGGTTATGTGCCAAAATATGAGTTGCATTTTAATGAATTAAAAAAAAAGGCAAATGGGTAATAATAAAACCAATGCCCCTGTTCACACAGGACTGTATGCTATTACTCTGGGAATCCTTCCTATAGGGTCTGACAGCACTAAGACCTGAACCTGAAGACACAAGCATCCAGAAAATGAAGAAAGTTGTCACTCTTTTGATTCTTCTCTATGTATCTGACCTCCTCCTGTCAGCAGGAGGCCAGATTTGCACATTTATCCTTCAAGTGAATTATCAGCTGAGTTGCTTTATGTTTTTACTACCAAGTGGTTTGGTTTTTTTTTCACTTTTCACTTAAAATTGTCCTTCTTTAGTCTGTCAGGCAGAGGAGGCAGAAGGTACTGCCAGCAGTAGGATGGTGACCTGGTTCTTGTCACGTGGAAATACAGGCAATCATCTGCTTGGTCAGCTGTAAAGAGGAGAGCACTGATGAGCAGCATCAGGTATCTGAGGTGGTCATTTGGACCTTATCACAGAAAAAATTGAATGGCTAGGTGAAACCAGATCCCAAATGACTGCGTGGAGCATTTCCTTACTCCCCTGGGATCTGTGCACATTTGGAGGAGAACTGTATGTTAATATCATGGATGTAAACCCCAAAACTCCTTTCACATCAGCCAACACTCTGCAAGACGTTTTTGCAATGAACATACTGCACCCTAAAGTCAAAAGAAAAATAGACCAAAACCAGTATCTTGTTTGACTCGGCTGTGTTTAAAACATAGGTTACAGACCTTAAAATAGTGAGGGCTCAGCAAGCTTCAGGTTAAAGGGTTGAAAAACTTTTCAGCATGAGTGGGTGTGAGTTTCAAATGAAAATAAATGAAAATTGTGATACAGTGGTGTTTTTTTAACTCAGTCTTTCCCTTTCATGCCAACACCATTGTCTTAGCAAACCTACAGCAGCAGCCAAGGAAACACAATCGATTTGGTGAGCTGTTCTCTGCTGGTAATTCTCTTTCAGTCTCTCTTGTGCCTTAATTGTGCCATTTCTTTCTACGGCTCAGGTTTGATCATGATTTTCACTATAATTTGTTGCTTGCCATTTTGACATTGAGGTGCAGGCACTGGGTTAACTTTTGATTTGTCATTTTAAATTTTGACAAAAATAGCTAGAGGTGATACTTCGCCATTTGATTTGAGAGGAAAGGGGGAAGGAAAAACTTTTCCATGTGCATTTATCAAGTGTGAAGAGCCTGCAGGCAGGGTCAGAGTGGGGAGGAATGAGAAAATACGGTGTGGGAAGGAAAAAGGAGTGCTGGTACAAGGAGCTGGAGGAGGGCCTAGGTAATTGGAGGTTTTGGTCCTGCTGCTGTGAGGAACCAGTGGATGTAAGGATTGCTGCCACAGGAGGAAGGGAGGAAGGGCAGGAGGGGAGCAGAGCTCCTCTGGGCCAGGGAGGGCAGATCCCCTCAGGACACGGCAGGTAAACTGCCCCTGGGTGGTTAGCACATCAGGCAGTCTGCCCCCTTGACATATCTCAAAAGGCGACAACAACGCATGGTCTGATAAAGAACCACCTTCTGTAAACCTGAGTTGATCACTCTTTATGCATTTCACTTTTTAAACAGTGTAGTGGTTAATTCTCTTGTCGTTTCTTCCATTATTTTATTTGGGATCCACTGTGAGACTGATAATTTTACAGTAATTTTCACAGTCCCTAACACTTTTAAAAAGCGTGGTGCAATGGCAGCTTTCTTCCAATATACCACAATTCCTACCATGCCCCAGGACCTGCTGAAATCAAATTCCAATGATCCAGACCCAGCTCTAGTAACATTTCTAGAAACAAGATGTATCGACATGATAATTTCCAAATGTCTAACTGATATTTAATATTTTCCCTAGCTACTGCTGCAATGGAGACCACTTCACAATTCATATCTTCTGGCTTTTTTTCATGAAATGTTCAATGCAAATATTTACAGGAAAATTTAAATTCTCCACACTATTGTTGACAGTAGTTCATTTCCATTTAGTATAAGGAAAATTTCCTTGGAAAGGCTTGTCATTACTCTTAACACTCCAAACAATAGATTTCTCTGTCAGAATTTTTTATTGCTCATTAATTTTCTACAGTTTATAACTTCTGATTAATATCCATTATCAGATTTTATATACATCTTGATATTTAAAACAAGAGCACCAGTAGGTAATAGTAGTTAAAGAAAATGTGTGGAGGAATGAACATGAAAACTCTTTGTATATCCTGGTTGACTATCACCTAGTTCAACACATTGACCTACTGGATTTTCTAAACATTTTTTTTTTCCTGCCTTTTTCTTTATCCTGGAAACTGTGCCACTCCTCAGTAGTAGTTTTTTTCCATGAAAAATTCCATTTTTGACTGACTGAAATTTCCATATAAAATAATATTTCAGACAAAATTTCCTAACAAGTTCCAATACTAGTAGTCTGATAATTGAATGGGGGGAAACAGCCAGCTTCTGCCTTCTTTCCTTTATACACTTATTAGAAAATGCCTGTTTTACTCTAGTCCATTCACCAAACAGCCTCCATCTCTCGTCATTCAGACAGAATGGGTCTGGAAGCAGTAGGAGTGCAAAAAAGTACCATTTGCCTGGTCGAGTCAGATCAGTTTTGCTTTGTCCTGACAGCTATCCACGATGTAAAGCCGTCACCCTGTCTCTCAAAACCAACATTTACTGTCCTTTTTCTCCCCTGTGTTCAGGATACTTTCTCTCTAGCTCTGCTCTCTTTTCCTCTCCCTGGGTCATTATTTATTTGCAGCCTTCTTAATGTGGTATTCCTGTTTCTGTTTTCAGCTGCTAGCTTTACTTACTAACCAATCTCTTATCCTTATTTTAGTTCCCCTTTTTCTGCAACTTTCAGGTGCCCAAATTCTTCAGTTCTGGTTACTTACTCTCCCCTGGAAGCTTTACGTATTTTTATTCTTATCTAGGCTTTTATAAATATATCTTTCTCTTTTATACACTTTTCCTTTTTGGTAAGACATACTTCCTTCAGATTCACCCCTAGTTTCCTTATCTAGATTTTAATGAAAGCTATGGTTTGAATCTGCATTACCTGCATCTCTGGCTTTTTCAATTTGAAGTTTTGTTTTATTCACTGAATGGATTAATTCACGCAGTTGTAAATGTATTCACATAATTTTTTATTCAGTCGAAGATACATATCACATAAAAAAAAAGATTAAAAAGGTTGTATATTCATATATTTCCTAACTCTTGGTCTTTATTTGCAAGTTTTGGCCCCCTCCCGTCAGCCATGTTTGCTTTCCTTTCTGGGCGTGCAAACAAAGCTACTGCCTACTGCAGTTTCTGTGTCTTCAACTCCCTTCTGAGTTCCTTTCTGTCTTCAGCTGCTGACAATCAGTTCCCCTCACCTCCTTTTCTGAGGCTCCTGCATTCATTAATATTTAGTATTGCCTTTGATCCTAGGGTCTCCTGTCAGCTTGAATAAAGCCAGGCAAAAAAAAAAAAAAATCCATCGATGAATCCTCCCTCACTGTGTTCCCTTATGGAGACCTGACTACTGTATTTTCTTTCTCTTAACTGCATTGTTTCATTTAATTCTGAGAAGCCAACCAGGATAATTTCAAACACAAAGTGAGGAACACTAGAAAGTCATAAAAGAGAACCATATCTTCATTCCAAAAGCCAGGTAATTGTACAAAAGATCTGCGCACTTCTGTAAAACAGCTTTAAGTAAACAGAAAACAAATAAATAAAAATGCAATTATTTATGACATTTCATTTCATGTTTTGTTCTGTATGTCATTTCACTATTCATGCAGATAAACTTATTCATCTATGCAAGGACACTTAATTACACCCAAACAGATGTTTCATGTCTTGCTATAAGATGTAACAATTTCAGTTAGTAATATGTGAAAGTGGAGACAAATCCATAAACATGAATCCTGCAATTTGTGGAGCTTAGGATTTTGGATTGGGCTTGAGGGTGCACGTACAACCCCGTTGACTTCACTGAGCACCTGAACAGCCATGAAACCCCATGTTGCATCCTTTGACAACAGCTCTGTCTTAAGGAATAACATCACCAACTATGAGAGACACTTTTTTTTTTCTGCTAGGTGATCAATGTATTTTGTACGAAATATGTTTTAATACATGTTTTTTCTTTGAGAACTTTGTCTGAAATCTGTATCCTCCCAAGAGATAAAAGTTTATAGCGTTATTTGTCACATTATGTGTTTACTACAAACAGTTTAAGATTAAAGGCATATTTATTGTAAGTACTGAAGCGATGAATTAGATGTTGCATGTTTCATCTATACTTGTCATGATGCTATAGAGCTTGTTAGCAGTCTAGAATACACAGTGATTTAATGCTGAGTTCACATTCAGTTTTCTATTTCAGGCTTAGGATTTACAATTATCTTGTCATCGTATTTCAAAACGGCAGAACATTGACTCCTTACAAAAAAAAATAACCCAAACAAAAAAATCTACTTAATGACTTAATAAGTATCTATGTAAGAAGCAATGATCGCTTCTAAAGGAAAAGCTTTTTTCATCACATTGTCCTACTCAGATGTCCTCCTTATAAAATGAGCAGCAAATTCATTACCTGAACAAATAGCTGAGTTAAGAGATGTGAATTTGGTCCATGAATTGTATGCCTGTGATAGACAAACTTAATGTAACTTCAAGTAACATTTTCTGACTTATTTTGGTGATTAGTTCCCCCACCATGGACTGTAGGAAGTTACAAACCTTACATATTTGCTGTTAATTTTGTAAAGTACTTTGCTTTTCTTGGCTATATTGTATACAGTAAGGATAGCTAAGTACTATCGTTTTTTTTTGCACTTGCAAGTCAGTTTAGTTATTGTATTCTTATACATTTTATAACACAGATAAGAGCACGCAAATCATTCTTCTGCTGCAACTTAAAACCACACGTTCCTGTGACTGTAGATTCGTAGCTCAACCACTGCTAGCCAGCATTATCATTTTAGCAATTACTATCCTTAAAAACAAAGTATTCCAACACTGAGCAGCAAAACTCCAAACATGCCAAGTTATCACTGTATCTCAGTGTTTCCTGCAGTGCTTGCCTTTGAATATTCACTTAAATTTTCAAATAAATTCCTCTAGTAGGACAAATCCCTGACAGCTACTAGGGTTTACTCTGGATATGTGAATTTCCTGCTCATATGTGTAATCAATATACGAGCACAGGAATGATGGCTGAAAGGGGAAGAAACATTACCAGGCAGTCATGGTTTTAAATTTCCACCAGAATAACTCTTCTGAAACCTTTGTGCCAGTGTTGAAGTGGTATGAACTCATGAAGGAAGGATGATTAAGAATAAGTGATTAGGAGATTCACTCAGGAGGCGTCACTTGAATCTGGAAAGGATGCTGGTAGTAGAAAGGGCAGTCCAGTATGCTGCCACTCATACCAGATGCATACAGCTGAGACCGATAGCAGTTTGTCAAGCCCCAGCTTCTCAATTCACCTCTGATCCTGGTTTTCAGCACCATAGATGGCCACATGAAGAAACACACAGGGTAAGAACCATGTCTGTGGTGGGAAACAAGGATGTGGGGCTAATAGCAGGAATAGGAACAGGAAACTGCAACTACAAAATGTCTGTGTCCAGGACAGCCTTCTTTAACCCAAAGCAGACAGTAATCCCATCACCTTTGTGTGGGACTGTGTCAAAAAATCTTGCCCAGACTGGATGTGAAATGACTCATGGGGAAGAAAAGCAAGGTGTGGGAGACAAGGAATGAACACTGACGGAGGGCCTGTGGGCTTTATACTAATGTCTGTCTGCACTGTAATTCACAAGTGTGTTGAAACCTCATGCAATTCAGCCTTCACTTGTGTTCTGTTTTTCACCTGTATTCATATGTCTTATAATTTGCTGCAATGTGTACTGGTGCCATATCAGACAGGGAGATGAAAGGATGATTTATTGAGCACGGGATAATTATGAAGTTTCTGATGTAATCAGTTGCTCTAAATTGGTACTATCTGCATTTTTTTACTAGGACATAATGATAGGATTTTGTCTTCACTGGCCTTTTTTTCAATTAATTTTACATGAAGGATGCTTCAGGCTCTTTGCCTCTCACACATCTTACATCCTTCATGATAAACTGTGGGGGAGAGAGGAGAAGAACATTATATAAGTTCTGGTGCCCTCTTTTTGTATTGCAAAAGCTATACCAGTTTCTCTTTGACACTCAATATTAGCACAACAAGGAGAATAGCATCAGTAGAAAACGTCAGAGCATGGACCACAGCTACAGTGAAAAGGTCAGCAGACCATGGCTTTTGGTTACAATTGCTGATAAATTCCTTTTTTTTGAAAATGAAACTTCCTTTCTGAGAACCTCTTTATCTGCCTAGAGGCTTGTGCTTTTTGCATGGTAAATATGAAAAACCATACACAATCATGAAACAGGCTGTACTTTCTTTCATCCTGTACAGTTGCTAGTGAAAGTGTCAGTTAGATTTTGTCCTTAAAGTATATTGTCTGTATTTGCTGCATATTATTAAGACAGACTGTCAATTAGAGCATCTGAAAAAAAGCCGACTCTTTAAATATAACTGTAGTCTAAATAGCTTTTATCATTTTCACAGAAATAAGGGTAAAATGGTCAGATGTCAATACATATCAAGAGGTTTAAATGTTCATAACAGGTTTAAGCAATGAAACGCACTTTCTTAATATGAAATACTTGAAAATGAAAAAAAAAAGGGAAAATATTTGAAATGCTTAAAAATGAAATACACTTTTATCTTTAACGCATTTTTCAGTTTTCCTGAGCAGCAATGATGACACATCTAGCATGAAGTCTCATTTAATTAATGTTTTACTGTTGGATGAAGAACGCCAGACTCTGCCTAAAGCTTTTGAAGAGGTATGAAATAGAAATGTGATATTTTTATGACCCATGATAAGGCTGTGTGGTATACACTGGAAAGAGTAAGGTCCCTCAATGATTTCTGGAAGTGCTAGTACACGGTCTTAGGGTCTTGTTTGCAAAGATGCATATGTATGTGAGGAAGAGAAAGCATGAGAGAAAGAAGGGATACTTTCAGCCCATATTTTCACATCTGGCCTCCTGGGGCTGATGCCTGTCCTGGCCACCTCCCCAGTCTTTTTTGGAGCAAGCTGCAGGCAGGTATTGACCTCCCCGTCCCTTTTTCCCTTTGCCTGAGGAAAGGATGGGAGCTGTGATCCCACCCGGGGCTCATTCTAGATAAATCCAAAAAGGTTTGTTAGATTGTGCAGGGTGAGGCAATCACAACCCTCTGCTCCTCTCACAGCCCTGCCAGGGAAAGGGCATCCCCTGAGGAATCAGAGTTACTTTTGGGTTGCAGAGCAGGAAGAGAATGATTGGGAAAGACTGCAGGGAAAGAAGAGGAGAACAGAGATTTTGTCTGTGTTTCACTTTTTTTACTCTGGTTATATGTATAAGACATGTTTGCTGGTAATCTCTCCCTGTTGAGGTTGTGATAAAAAGCTTGGTAACCTCTCAAAGGGAGATCTTGGACTCAAAGGGGCTTTTCTGTGTTATGGGAATATATTTAATTTTCCATTCTGTTTTTATCTCTATCACACTCTTTAGGATCTTATACTGACAAGCAACTGTTGTTTTACGAAATTAAGAGTACTGGGAAATGGGAGAATCTTCTAGGAAGTATACGGAGGACCTTCCAAAGCAGATGATTTGGTGTAATTAAAATAAGCATACAGAAGTAAATAAGACAAATAGTAAGGTTACTGTGAAAAACCCAAATGCAATGCTTTGATTCAAACATCAGGAGAATATGGACTAACTTTAATTTTAACCATTTTTGGGATGAACTTCAAAAGGGACATAGCTACATTAACAAAAGAACCATCCCACTCTTTTTTCTATGGGATTTAGATAACATGTTTCATTCATCCTCCTCTGCTAACAATTGCTTTCCTGTCAAATGAAAAACACGAATACTGGCCTTGGGTCAAATATGACTAACTGATATTTACAATATTATGTAACTGGAGAGGTACTTAATATTCTGAATTTCCTCAGCTGTTCAAGTAAAAATTGCAACAAATCTGGATTAGCAGAAGGAAGGTTCCTGAAGTGTCCTCGACAGTGGTAGCAAACACCAACAAGCTTTGCTTTTGCTACTTACAATTGTTTATCAAAAATGTAAAGGCACATAAGTTACTTCCTGGAAGGTCAAATCCTCTTGATTCTTGGATTTAAGTAATCTAGTCCAGAGTAATGAATTTCAAATTTTAATTGGGAAGGGATAGATTTCTAGTATTGTCCTAATTAAAATCTTTTAATTTGAAAAATAAAATTCTTGTTCTCTCACAAATTAATCTTGAAATAGCAATGAGTAGCCTAGTTGTAAAATGTTTGCTTTAATTGTGGACCATCTGGCAAATAAAGAAAATCATGTTAGAGTCAGATTTTAAATAACTGCATAATGTTTCTTTGACCATTTTTTAACAGTGGTGTAATTGAGACTAAATTCTGATTTTGTTTTAAATAGCTCAAAATTTCCTCAGGACAGACATTCTGAAAACTGCATATAACGACAAAGAAAACCCCTTTACATCACTGGTTCTGTGATTCACATAAATAGAGAGGGTCTTTTGGGCAGGTGAGAAGGTCTAGAATCTCAGGTGGCCTGACTCAGTTTAACTCTGTGGGAAAAAATGTAATCAGTTCGATTAACAATGGTAAAAAATCTCAGGCTAGTTCAGAGTAGAAACTTAGATTTTCTTCCCCCAGAAAGCAGAAGGGAAATTTTGTCTCAAGCAAATGTTTAACTTAAGTTTGTAACTCCAGAAGAGTTTCGTATACTGTAAAAACTCTAAGAACAGCTAGTGAAGATGGGAAACATGTTACAGACAGTTGCTCTATGGACCATCTTCAGAGAGAAAGCAAGGGGAAAAAACCTGCACAAAACAGGGCAATTTTATGCTAATTTTATGTAAACTATTTGTACTCAAAAGAACAGATAATCATTCAGGGGTTTGCTTTCATGAAATATGTTCACCTGGAGATGGTACATTGTCAAAACTTAACAAAAATCTGAAGGCATGTTGCTTATGTTACTTTATTCCAAAAAGTCAAGATTTGAGAATAGCAGAAGGGAGTACTTGGAAGTTTAAGGAGACACATAACAATTTTTTTCTTTAAAACCTGATCTTTGTTTTAAAGCTCATGTTCAAGTGAGGCTAAAATTTAAGATTTTAATTCTACAATTATCTGTTATCTTTCAGAGATAGAACTAGATCTGTAAAGGATGGGAGCTCTAAGTCAGCGTTAGAATTAGCACTGGCATAAAACTATGTTTTATTTATATCACTGCAATCAAAAATTAATACAGTTTGAAATATGGCAATGAGACAAAAGAGAATAGGTAAAATGAGAAAGCATCACTCAATGACTGCCAAATATTCACTTCCAGTTTCCTTTACTCATGTATTTAGCATCTTGTGAAAGCCTTATGTACTAATTAATAACATACAGTTAATTCTGGATTTGGCAAGAGGTTTGAAATGTTAAATCTTGACTGCTGAGGACCCAATCCTCTACTTCACTGCTTATCATTAGGTTTAGTAGAGCTGCAAGAGGCTGATTCAAAGTGGCTGCATCTTCCAGGTACTCCACATACCTGGAAGGAATGCATGAGGTATGGGGCATTTGGAAGATGTCCATCTTCCGCTTTTGCTTTTCTGTGTTACGCTTTCACAGCTTAAAGCTGACCTTGGAAAGGAAGGCAATGATTTCTGAGAGTGTTTAAGAAGCAAATTCTCCTCTTCTTTTTTTCTGTTTCTATCCCGGTGCAATATTTAAATGTCTCTAGAATTATTAAAGCTGTGACTGCCATTGACTCCTTGGTTTAAATTGGTTGTATTCACTACTCTAGGGTTCTCATTAGTTGAATGTTGTATTACACTTTATTTTCTTAATTTGCTATTTGTGGCAGGCTGCGTATTTCAGTCTAATTTGGAGGATTCAAAAGCTGTCTTTGCAGAGGATTTTTTCCAGACCTCCACCGTATCATACTATCACAGTCCATCTGTGTACGGCACTGATCCCATGACAGAACTGAATCATTTCTAAACTAAAAGTGTTTTCCTCAGGCATGATGAATCCATAGCTTTTCTTTTCCTTCCCTAATGCTTCCTGCGTACTGATAGCTGAATAAAAGGGTATGAGATATCTGTGTGAGCAGAACACAAAGAGAAAACACTTCCCAGCTGCATGGAAATATGAGGGAAGAGCCTTAGAGTAACCCTGTTGACGTGTCTCTGGATTTTTACTGGGTGTGACGAAAATCAAAATCCTGTCTGTGCAAAAGGAGTCCACTTCAATGTAAATTCCTCAGCTGCTCGCAAACAGCTCTTTGTGTATCTGAAGTAGTCTCAAGCTACTGATGAATTCTTTAGGGCAACTGGAGACCTGTTCAGGTGATTTCATAAGGATGAGCAGCCCCCAGGTGGGATGGTAGCTGCCAAACTTTTTCACCACTGGTTTCCTAAAAAGACAGATGTCCTCATAGCAGTGGTACATCAGCTACATTGTATAGGAGACTGGAAGGCAAGGACTTCTCACTTTCACATATGGGACATTTATAGTCATTCTATGCAAGTAAAGCAGTGATTTGATTTTATGGGAAAATTAGTAGTGTCCATCATTGTGCTATTGGCATTCTGATGAGGTGGCTTAAGGAAATTTAACATCCTACCAAAAGTGAAGGTGAGGTGAAAAACCTACTATCTTGCTATTTGGGTACATGCAGCCCTGCTATAGCACATTTGGCCTAACAGCCATCCAACTTGTGAAAAAACTGAGATGAAAGTTTAAAGGAGAGGGAGGTGAGATCAGAATGCAAACAGAAATTATATTAGCTTGGGTATTACTACCTTAGCAAAGAACAGCCAGTGAGACTTCATAACCTACAGTCGTAGATTAGCTGTTGCCAGTTTATCTTCAATAAAGCACTTTTTTGATAGTAGCATAACTGTTGTGTTTTTATATAAGTAAACTGGCCTTGCAGGAGATAATTCAAGATCTGGTTGCCTTCTTGCGTTCACGAGCATAGAGCAAGTCTTGCCACTGTTAGAGCCTCTCTATATCTTCTGCAACAGCGAACACTCAACTTGATTTACCTGTGAATCAAAAGGGTTGAAGGGCTGACGACTAAAGGTACAGAGACAGACAAGCTGGCTTTGTGTGTCCTGTAGCACAGGGTCTAGTCTGAGGGGCATGATGTCTGAGGCAGTAAACACTATGAGATAAGGCTTACTATACGCAGCACTGTTCTGCTTGGAGGCAGGTGTTCTGCTTCAAGATTTGACATATTATGTCCCCATAGCACTGTAATATAATGTAATTCTAGAATTATATTAGCTTCTTGATGGAGGAAAATGAAGCATAAAGATCGTGTAATTTTCCCAAGGCAAGGCAGTGCCAAAGCTAGGAACAGAATAATAATAGGCAACGGTATTGTAGGAATTGGAGGAATATCACAATTTGGATTGTCCACTGTACTGCAGGAGGCCAAAATGATTAAATGCTGACACCGTGCATAGTTACATGTAACAATGTTAGCCCCACGCCTGTCGGCCTGTTGTCCTACAACTCCCAGGGATGAGCTGCCCCCTGCCCAAGTAGTAGTAAGGGAGAAGGGCTGAAGTAGTACCTTGAGTCCTCTCCTTGCAATTAGTGGTGTTTCCCCTTCCCTGGCAGTGATGGAGCACAGCCCAGGTGTTTGCACGTGTGGGTGCTGGTGGACCCCATGTTATGGGTAGACAGGAGACGGAGCTGAACTGGGCAGCGGAAGCTGGAGTTGGAGGAGATCCCAGCACCGGCTTGCCCTCTGGCTGTTTCCACCCAAAAGCGAGTCCCTTAGAGGTTGGCACCTGTGTCCAGCAGGGTCAGATCATCTAGTTCACCAGAGCTGAATAAGAAAAGACTGAGCAAAGTGCAACCTCCCTTATTGCCAACCCTCTTCTGCTCACTGACCCCTCATGAAGGGGATTGCAAAGGCTTGGCTGACACCCCTGTACTTCTTTTAGGAACTGGTCTGGTGAATGTTCAAACAGCATCGTTTCTCATCTGAACCGAGCTCAGGCAGGGCAGCCCTTTCACACCCACTGGCACTGTAATTTGGTAAAGCACCACACGTGAAATGAGTAAGATGGCGGTGAGCTGTGTGGGACCAAGCAGCCCGCTAGTGAGAAAGGACAGAAGAAAATACTTAGAGGAGTGAAGGGGAGGAGGAAAATTGGAGGGGAGAATGGGTTTTTAAGAGCATTTAGGGTATTTCCTGTCTCAGTTCCAGTCTCAAATCAACTCTTAATATATCCCTGAGTCTGTGTGGCCCATTAGCCAGTTGCCCAGCTTCCCCAGCATGTTTCTGTTTCTCCTCCATTTCCCACCTTCCCCAGTGCTGGTAATAAACGTGCTGTGTTGCTACTACAAAGCATCATGTAATGAAAAGATACATATAGTTGTGGTTGCCAGATGACCACATTCAGTCTGATCAAGGTAAAAGTCTTTCTAAGGGAAAAACATTTCTGAGGAAATTCCTTGTCCCTCATTGTTCACTGTCACCCTGTATGAAAACCAGAAAAATTAGTTTGAGACGTCAGTAAAGCCCATTTTCTTCTTGGACAGTAATTACAACAAGAGGTAAAAAAAAGCTGTATTTCTCATTCCATCTCCTTCTGTTCTTGTGTCATGATACAAACCTAGGTGTCAGTGCCTAGTTTAGAAAACAAAACACGATTGTCAACAAACCATTGCAGTTTTGATGGTCCCATAAGGGTCATTGCTTCAGATGTGCGTTATTAACTGGCATCCTGTAATCTTCCCCTGACCTTTCATAAGGGGGTAGCACCCGCTGCACACAGCTAAGCCGTTGGCTGTCATTATTCCCACACAGTAAAACTAGGTACCAAACTCAACTGGTGATTTAACAATATGTTTTGAAAAGAGAGCTCTTTGTCGTGTGGAATAATGAGTGTTTCTGCTGCCTGCACAAAGTCAGAGGTTCTAAAATACTTTACCAGAATGGAAGAAATAATCATTCCCCTGACCTGAAGTCTGATATGCTGGATGCTACTGAGTTGTCTGGGTTTCAAGTATCTTTTTAAAACTTCACGGTTTTTTTAGTAATAAGAGAGTTTAATTACCATGGTTACTTTTTCCTATACCTTCTTAAAATTACATATGTTTTAAAATAGTATTCTAGTTAAGTTATGGCCAGATTCCACCATTTTTTTCTTCTGCTGAATAACCTCTTAAGCTATAACTGATCTCATGTAAATCAATGGCAAATGGAATGAAGAAGTAAATGATGGGGGAAATCATGAAGAAATTTGTAGTTCAGAACTTAATCTTGTGAATGCAGGTTTTACAATGACAAATTCCTTAAAGGTTAAGTGTTCTGCTTCTGCTAGCTGTGCATTATATGTTGTGGTAAGTCATTTCCAGACAAGCATGAAGACTTTTGCTCACAAAATTTTGAGTAAGAAAATATGATGATGTACCCTTAGATTTCCTTTAGGAAACCCATGTTTCCTGTGTGAAAGTATCATCAACTCCATGAGAGAATACTCTAAGACCACCTGTCACCGTGCCTGAAGAGTTTCATTTAGAGACAGATTTGCTAAACTCGCATCACAAAAAAATCAAGATAATGTTGCTGAAATTAACTAATGAAGCAAAGAATTTGAAGTGAGGGGTAAATGGAGAAACTGTGGAAAAAACAATTAAAGCTGTGAATGTTTTGCATCTTTTTGCGATTGTTTAACATTACCTGTGACTGGACTCACTGCTCAGATCCCCAGCGTATTATTGGTCATGAACAAAATTACAGTGCACCATTCTTTTGATTTTTACATATGTTATTTCAGCCTCTGGAATACATACAGTTTTCATTTAGCTTTCTGTTCAGCAACAGTACAATAGCAAGGAATGCAGTCAGTTCTTCGCTAATTACCAAATATTGGTATTACTCAATTAATGTAATGATTTACTTTTTGTCTAGCACCAGCTGTTGCTGTTTTCTCAGAGCCTATCTTTAAGCTAAATGCTCAAGTCACCAG
>NW_009648712.1:669648-696588 GCF_000708025.1 Charadrius vociferus | reverse complement strand
CAGGAATACTGCAGGAAACATTTGAGAGACAAGCTTGTTGAGGAGTTGCTGATTCCAAAACATGCTGTAAGTGAATTTGCATAGACGAATTAAATGACCCATATCAACTTCTAGTGCTAACAAATACTATCGCGGAAGTGACAGGAAGCATATTTCTACCCCTTAACCATTAATGAAGCTACACAAGTAAATTAGGTTATGCCACTCCATCTTCATAAATTGCTGATTCAATAAATCACGTTTGAGAAACAGCTGAGTAATTACAGGATGATGCTTGAAGCAATAGAGGCCTCATTTGCATATTAACAGACATTTGTTGCAATAATTTCTGTCATGGGCTGGTAAATGTTAGACATGATTAATTCTGTGAGCACTGTGGTTTGACTTCTGCAGTGCACGGGAAGAACCGACATACCAGAGGCTGCAAATGTGGTACGTGTGTGCTCCCCCATAAAAGCAGTAAGGCACCCAGGTCTAATTAGCACCAGGAACCTACCAGGTTACAGACTCCTTGGAGAATATTTTTCCTCAAGGTCTTATCACGCAAAAGTCTTGTGAAACAGGCTCAAAGGACTGGAATAAAAGGGAAAACAAAACCATGAAATCTTCTAAGCACGAAGGAAGGCAGAGTTCCTTCTTTTCAAATGTCTACATCGACACAGAGAGAAGATGAAACAACTTTCCATACCGGTTTTAGGCTGATTTTATTTTATTTGCAAACTACTTCACCTAGAAGGCATAGCAGCATATGTCATGTAAAGTTTCTAACGAGCTTTTTACCTGAGGATTTTGCTTGGTTTTATTTGTTCGCACTGGTGGTAACAGAGAACTCAGTGGCATTTCTACCGCTCTGCTTGGCGAATCTGTGGCCATAACACATCTAATTCACCTTAGTGAAAGTCAGTTTGCTCTCTAACGATTATGTGTTCTTCCCGTGTACTTAGAATTGCTTATGAGAAAAATTCAATAGTTCCTTAACCCATCTAACATTGCACCCTTTTGTGCCAATAAATAGTCACTTAGGGCACAACAAGAGGTAGAAATGTGTATCAGTAGAAACGGGAAGCTGACTTGCCTCATGGACCAAAATGATGAAATGTTACCCAACCTCTCCATAAAGGTGTTGCAGCTGAACTGAAATATATAGTTCTCAGAACTGATTGCATAGCTGTGTCCTGTTTCAGTTCCAGCAAATTAAGAGTCCTCTGCATTAGTGAAAAATAACCTAATAGGATTTACTGAGAAACATGACCTAGCAGGCAAAGCTGCTTGCAGGAGAATGCTATCCTATCAGTTTTCTCACACCACCTTCAAGATAGACAAAAAAATTTCCATGGGCTAGTCACCTTTCATCCTAAAGCTTTATATGCTTGCTTACTCCTCCTTGCTTGCTATTTATGGCTCCATGTGTCTTGGGAGGTCCACCTCTCTAAAGAGACCAGCCTTTCTATGGCTCTTCTGTGGTTGGAATGGGTGGGGGATGCAGGCACCCCCAGGATGATTTCTTTTCCACTCCTTTCATGCAGGGACTCTTCAGATATTAACAACTACAATAAAATGTCTAAATAGGTATGACGTGAATCCACACCAGAACTGTTCCCGGGTCCTAAACCCCTTTTTGAATAAAAGAGAAACAAGGAGCCTCATTTTCATGGAGTTGGTTGCTCCCATATCTGTTCATCACCAGAGCATGTATTTAGGCACCTCCAGCCTGGGAAAGCAACGTGACTCAGAGCACCTGCAAGACGCCCTCAGCCTCCTCCTCTCAGCAAGGGTTCAGTGCCCCTGAAGCACAATATACATACTGAATAGGGGCTGCCTTGAGCTGGTCAATAGGAGTGGCAGGCAGAAGGGCAAGTCTGACCTTTCTCCTTTCTCTGAAGCGTGCGTCACAGGCACAGGTATGAGGCCTCTGCCCCTATGAGATCTAAACAATGACACTGGTGTACTGAAGTTGGTTGCAAAGAGCAATCCCTGTCTAAAGAGGTTGTGGAGACTCCTTCTTGAATAAGCCTCTAGTGTTGTTTCTGTGCTACTTAACACTCCCCTGTTCTGATGGAAAGAGTTTGCTTCTGTAGTAAAAAATAAGGGTCCAGAATCAGAGATCCTCCTAATGAGGTTAAGGTGTTATATCCTATCAATTCCTAAGCTATAATGCACTTTGTGGTATTGTCAATGCAAGCTCTCTTCAGCAGCTCCATCCAGAAAAATCCAAGACTTTTCATTTGTTAGAGAAATGTGTCTGTAGCGTAGGGCTTTGTGTCTTCCAAATGGTAACAATGCAATACATTCTGCAAAAGAGAACAAGGAGAATTGACTTGGGACCTAATTACTGCAAGAAGGGACAATTGCCTTACAGAGCAAAAAATCTTACTGGGATATCTAACAAAAGCATATCATAAATTGGTTGTGCCTGCTTTTTGTGGACTTTTTTTTTGTTTGGGGAGTTTGAGTTTTGTTGGGGGGTGGGGTTTGATATCTTGGCTCTGATAGCTAAGATCTAAATGTTTAGGGACATCTGTGTTTTATGTAATACTATCAGAGTAGTAGTCATCAGAGGCAACTGAGTTGGGAATGTCTTGATAAAAAAAAACCCTCAAAAACAGAAACAGAGGAGCAAAAGAATTAAAGAACATCACATTTTGAGGCAACACCTCACATTTCTCCAAGAGTCTTACTCTGCTCATGAGGATCTTCCTCTGAAGTCACCAGAGATATTAGCAGCAGCAGGATCAGAAGTCAAGATTTTTCCACTGTGGACAGTAACAAAAGATGTTCTTTTTCTAATGGCTAAAGTGACTCCTGTGATTCTCAATATTTATATTTCCTTTTAATTCATTTGTTGGCTTATGGACTCAGAGTCACAAATCAGAGAGTCCCTGAGCACTGGGGTTCATATTTAACTTTCAGAATTAGCTGAAAGATGGATAAAAACTTATTTGGTGAGACAGCTTCATTTCACTCAAATCATTCATCTCAGAGTACATTGTTGAGCTGTCTAGACAAATGACGGAAGTCCTTTCTTCTTTTTCTTTTTTTTTTTTCTCTCAGTATATCTTTTCACCAAGACAGAAGTACAAATGCCAAAGTAGACACTAAACAACATTGGGAAGATCTCTGACGGTCCCTAAAGTAACATAGACTGATGAGTAAAGTATAGCAAACCAGAAATATTGTGTAAATATCAAGAACATAGTATTTATCAAATTGTCATGGACTACTCCTGTTACTGGATTAATTCTCCAACAGAGTTGGTCCCACAGATAATAAGCAAGGGGAAAAAAACATATATTCTGTTAAGCTCCCCACTTTTGAGAGATCCAGCATCACAAGCCCACAGATGTGCAAAAATAAGCAGGTATAAAGATATATAAAGACTCTTACCTTCTGGAAAAAGGCAGAAGTTCAGACAGTCTAACTTACATTCATTTGTGATTTACAAAATATCTACTTTATTCCTCCTTTTTAATATAGGCAATGAAGTTCCAAGGGGAGAATTTGCTTCTATCGAAAAAAGGGGTCTCCTAAAAATGAACAGAGTTCTTTTTGTTCCTCTCATTACCTAGACTTCAAAAATACACTCTAGTCTTTGAAATCTCTAAATTCCATTTTCTTTGCTTCCTCATTTTTTGACATTGTCCAAGATAATTAGGTAAAAACAATCCTATCACAGAAGTAAACAAAGCAGCAGATTAAGTGTTCAAATCAATAGAAATATGGAGCTGAAGTCACAATAAATGCAAGGACCATGCAGCCCAACTTCTTGTGACACTAGTGACTTAAGAAGACAGAAGAATAATACAAGAAAAATAAAATAATTTGAATTTTGTGGGTATAATTTTTTACTTTGTGAAATTATATTTAATGTTTTTTACTCAACAGTTAATTACATATTAAACAGCAATAAATTGCTATGTTAGTGCAGGTACTCTCTTTTATTGTCAAGGATGTTGAGCCAGATTTTACTGTTTCTTGAGTTTCATAAGTTGCATAATACAGTTTATTATACAGTTCATGCTGTTTCATGCTGCTTCATGAATTACATAATGCAGTTTAATGCCATGCTTCTTTTTTGAAAGATGTATCTCTTGAGATCCATATTTGAGTGTTTGTCAGGTCAAGTTTAATGGCAAACGTATATAAAGTATAGCTGCCCCAAACCACAGACAGGGAAAACATTTACTGTTGCTTCATACCCTCCCAGGTTTAAAACATAATAAGGCCATGTTGTTGCTCTCTGCATCAACTCCATTTTATATCAGGAACTTTCAGCAAAACGTGTTTCCATAAGCAATATATGTATATGTATATATAAGAAACAGATCCAAGCAACAAAGCAGAGATGATATATCAGCATGGACATAAAATAGATCAGTTACAGCTCGTTAGCTTTTGGTGGGGGTGGTTTCTGTGGCGTTTTAATGAGCAAAACGTGTGTTTCCCATTTATCAGGGAAGAGCACATCCCTTCCTGTTACCATTTCAGCTCAGTGAGCTGCCCGCAGTGGCTCGGCCAGCGGCCACCCTGAGCAGCGGCGGGGTGCACAGCAGCGGGGACCAGGCAGCCACCATTGTGCCTGCAAGGCTGTGATGGGCACCTGGAGCCTGGGTGCAACTGTGGGCAAATCTGAGCAGAAAAATAAGGATACCGCAGTAAAATCAGTTAGCAAAGTTCCTCTCAGATTGGTCACTGCTATGTGCTCTTTTCTATGATCTCTTTTAGGTTAGGGAGCAGGGGCAGGAGGACTGCTGCTCTGGGATTATTTATTCTGGGGATGCAAAACCAAATTGTTCTGGACTATGACAGCCTTAGTCATCATAGAGTTACCATCACCTGCTTCCCACTGACTCCAAACTCTTTCATTTAGCAATATTCTTGAGTTCCCAGGCAGGTGCTGGAGCAGAGGACATTAGTTACACTCACATACATTAAATTCCATTGTTGAACCTAAATTTCATTTCCCTACCCACTTTCAGTTCTTCTGTCTTTATTCTTGTCCTAATCCTTGTTTAAGGAAAGTCAAGTCAATGGCAAATTACGACATCTTGCAGTCCTCTTCCTTTCTGCTTCTCTCTCTGAGAAAAGCACTTTCAAGTCCTCCAGAAGACTGATTTGATTTTGCTCAGTTTAAAGGCACCAGAAGTATTTCGATGAAGACATTTAAGAAGGAATATTTCCCTGCGATCTTTGGATTAGTTTTTGTTTTAGACTCCCAGCTTTTGGCATGCAGAGCCATCCTGACCCCCGATGGAGAGACATTGGTACCATTAAGGTCTGTAGCCACATACATTTACCTGAATTTATCTCCGTACATTTTATCTCTGGTAATGCATAAATTAATGGCCATGCACATATCTCTTAAATTTTTAATAAGCTATTAAACTAGATAAATTATCATTTAAAGCCATCATTAAACAACAAATGAACATTTTAATAAGTGCAGACAGTAATTTATGTTGGTGTGAATTGGTCCAGAGTCTTTATTGTGCCACTAACTCCAGCTATTAACAATACCAACCTGTCTTATACAGCCTGACATTTTCTGGCAGCAGAAGCCTAATGTTAGAAGTCTTGTGTTTCATTCTGCATACATTAAAAATTTGAAATAATTGAGACAAAGCAAGACTGTGTGCTTGAAAACGTAGACGAGAAGATTTTTTTTTAGATGTATATCAAATTCAACAAGAAAAATCACGAAGACAAGCACTTCAGAAACATAAGTGTGGAGTGGTGAGGGGGAAACCTTCTGTGTTTATACCAGACTTCAGAGGATTAACTCTGAGTGCAATACCTCACTCATTAAACTAGGTCTTTCCTATGACATTGTGAAAATGAAAATCACCTAAATTTATTGGTATGCTCCAGCTGTTTTGTGGTAGTCCAACCCTAAATCTCTCTTAATGCTTAGAAATTGCTAGTGAATCTGTCCCAGTTACTTTCCATACAACTGTTTTGCTGCACAGTTTGTTTAAAGATTTGTGACAAAAATTAAGTAACTTGAAAAGGATTTAGCAGCAATCAGTTCCCTACACGCACACACACTTTGGTGAAGAAAGTATAGAGACAAGTGGGTCTTAAAAGCAGGGAAACAAGGTTTGGTTTTAGCAGGTCTCTTTTCTGAGGCCTGTGAGAGTTCTGTGAGAAAAAGAGGGCTGGAGACCTTTAAACAAGAGGCTGAAAGTACCTCTAGTCATAAGTTGTAGTGATAAAGCTTGTGCTGTTAAGGATGACCACAATACTGCAAATTAAATCTTGGTGGTGAAGAACATTGCTTCCTACCTTACAAGGCAGAAATTAAAGGTTTTCATGAAATCTCTCTCCAAGCAAAAGGAAACGTAATAATCCTGTAAGTCCCAAGGGCTCTCTACCTATCTCTGAATGGAGAAGAACAAAAGACAAATACATGATATTTCTTTAGATTGAAGCAATAAGTGGGAAAATGAAGTTTGAGTGGCTTGAAAATAATGGAAAGAAAGTCTTGATTTAAGAAGAGTTAGAGGCCTTAGGGAGGCTTATAAAAAGGTTTAAATTTCCAGGCCTATCCAACTCAATTAATCTTTCAAGCATGAAGGATTTTAGAGAGCTTCAGGTGCAACTATAATAAAGTTTATGCAGAACTAATGATCTCCTGTAGAAATTATCTCTGTATGGAGTAAGGTACACACGACAGAGCATCATACAGCTTTACTCCTCTGGGAAACCAAAAACTGTAATCGTATAATATGACAGATAATTTATCAGTATCCCAAAATACTCTCACAGGGTTGAATATATATAATACTAAGCTTATGTTATCCTTGGATTCATTTACTTCCAATTTTGTGGGTTTTTTGCAACTTTGTTTCCCCTTTATTTATACCAGTGAGAGATCTGGGTACTGAAAACTGATTGTGGCTCTCAAATATTGTGAGTTTATGCGATGTTTTTTATAATGGAACTCAGTTTGCTCATGTTTTAAGCACTATCAATACATGAATGTAATATATTAATGGTAATCTGATGCCATTTCTTTCCCTCACATAAATTAATATATTTCTGTGAGGAGTCTTTTCATTCCGCTTGGCTCCACTCATAAATTTTAATATGAGATGTGATGGTAAGATGTAGAGATTTATGTGAAATAACTAAGTGCTTTCAGTCTATTTCCAGTGCAAAGTGTGTGTGTCATAAACACACTTATAGGTATCCTAAATTTTGACAGACTTTGAAGGAAGTGAGGGATCATTACACCCATCACTGGAGGTGATCCTGCTACCACAAGGCTGATGCACATGTCTTAGAGACAAGAAGAATATGTGAATTTTCCTTGGGAAGACGGTGGCCTGCCAGGTAAAAGCAGCTGGCAGTAGGGAGAGGGCGAGAAAGACCATGCAGCAACACCATAATTAACTAAATCACCTTTGCTAGCTTATTGAAAAGCTTTTATTCTTTGAAAAAGTTGGAGGAAATTCTAGGGATATCCACAAATGACCTAATTGTCCACTGCTTTGGTGAAGGTGAGTGCATGCGTATGCATGAGCCATGTAAAAACCTGCGATGTGGTTTACGAGCCTGAATATATTTCCAGTCAGAGGAGAATAAGGGCTCCAGTGCTGTAAAAAGCCTAGATTATTCTGTCCAGCCAAATTCTTTACTGCTTGAATCGTGCTGTCTCATCTGGTGCTTGTCATAGTTACAAAACTTTTTCTTGAGGAATAAATAAAAGACTTCTGTCTCACCTTTTAGAGGACCAGAAGTCTTCCTTTAAACTATTTATGTCCTCTGCAGTCTGCTGAGCAACAAAGCAGATACATATAAATTTTAAAGAACGTTTCACAAATACCTCACAACTTTTCAAAATTATATTGTAAAAGCCTGACATTTTTTACCTGTTGACTTTGCAAACATTTTTGTTTAACCATTATTCTT
The DNA here is from genome assembly GCF_000708025.1 of Charadrius vociferus. NCBI lineage: Eukaryota > Metazoa > Chordata > Aves > Charadriiformes > Charadriidae > Charadrius > Charadrius vociferus. Next base: position 688,680 of record NW_009648712.1, on the reverse strand, counting down.
CAGGATGGTGGCAAATATCTCAGTTAAGAGCCTCGTTCCAAGAACAGATAACAGAATTTCCTGCTACTATTTACATCTTCAGTTCCCTAGGCATTTTCAAAGAAAAGGGGTTGTATATCATGATACCGTAAGCATATCCTGCCTTTACTCACTCTACAAGATACTCTGCCTTTCTACATGACAACCTGTCTTTCCAGAAAAGGACAGCATGGTCATCATGGTAGATGTTACTGGTATGACACTCAGCACTGGGAAAATTCGCAGTGTTGCCATTTACATGACAGACATTCATGATAACTGTTTTCGTTTGTGCATTCGCAAGTTTAAATAAACAACAACAGTCATGGTAATAAATAATTAAAATAACTTTTGAAAGAAAAGTGTGTGGCTGCATATGGAAGGAAATAAGGAAATACAAGGGTAAAGCTGGCATCAATTTTGTTTTACTGAAACTTCCATATAGGAATTTTTTGTAACAATCTTTAAGACATGTATAGTAGTAAAGAAGAGCATGCCAAGCTTCGGATTTTGTTCCAGCAAATCTCGGAACTCATCAGTACGATCTGTTTCTTTTGGAGAATATCCATATTCCGTTTTTCCTTCAACAAGCTACTTACTTTTTTGCCCTCTGAGAGATCCTTTCATCTGCTACATCTTAGGCAGTGAGTATGTGGAGCTGCCCATTTAAAGCTTCTTTGTTTTACACTCGATGTCCGCTCATTGCAGGATGGGAGTGGATCAAGTGGTGTTCCTGAGCCCATGCTCTGCCCGAGGACGCTGCCCCTCAGACAGCTGGACACATTCCCTCTGTCCCCAGCATTACACATCCCACCTCTGTACCTGCTTCCCATCTCCACAGCTGCAGCGGGATGCAAACGCTTGCTGCCACAGAACACCCTGCCCTATTACTCTTGTGCGAAAGCAAACAGTGGCACGGTTGCACTTTGAGCCTTCGCTTGCTAGCACTATACTGCCGGATTTGTTTTCCTGGCTTGTGATGTAAAGTGACCTCTTCCAGCAAACTCAGGTTTGAAGAAGCTGAGGGGAAATAAACATTACTGAGAGTCTGGCAACCCTGACAAAGAGGCTGTTAAGTCTGCATTAGGGGATGAAATAAGAGCTCTGTCCTGTGATCCTAAGGAGCAGACAAGGCTTGTGGCAAAGGTAGAAATAAAGCTGAAGATTATCTCTTGTTTGAGCGTGGGGTTTTTAATCACACAAATAAACAAAAAAAATATAAGGGGAGGAAAAGAGCAGTTGTCAGAGCAATTGACTGTTGTCTTTGAAAACTCACATCTAATAAAATGTAGCTCATGTTAGTGGTTAGTTATTCTGTATTCCTCTATGATTACTGAGGATATTGTCATAGGATTCTTACCTTGTTGATTGTCTGTCATCAAAAACTTATTCCTGGACGATACTAGGATGAACTGTATTACTTCAATAGTGCTTTTAGAGGCAAATCTATGCTTAAGAGGTCCTATAATCTATTTTACACAGTTGAAAAGTTAAGCTTTATTTCTCTAACCGAGAAGATGCTGCTGGTCTTCCTGGCTCCTGAACCAGTTCCTATCAAATAATGACAAAGTACTTTAATGTTGCTTTTCTTATTCATTTATATATCTCCATTGATTCATTTGCTTTCTCAAGCTTCTTTGTAGTGTGTCACTATTTTTATATGCTGTATATTTTTAATGACTAAATATTGATGTACAACATTTCATCTATATAGGTGTGAAATTATACCTATCAGTGGCACTATAATATCCTGTTTCTCGAACTGGAAAAAATTACACACTGAATTCATTCTAGGTGTAATGTGGTAAATGTGAGGAACCTGAACCCATTCATATTCAATTTACAATTCAAAGCTTCTCCAAAACGGCAAGGAAGTCCAAGAATGCAGGGAAAACTGCATCTTCTTCCCAATGCCCTCATAAAAAATTTGCAAAAATTTTTGCAAAATCCTGAGGAATTATCAGTATGTTTGATTAAATACAGGGTATGGCAGTTGTCAGTACTGGTGTTTGTAACAGCTTTTACAAGCCTAAGGAAGATGAACAAGACAGGCAGTTTTACATTTAAAAGGAATTCCTGTGTTATTATGCCACCTAACCCATTGCTAGACTGCTGAGTGCAAGCGTGCTACAAAATAACACTACAACAGTTTGCAATAATACATCTACCTCACTGTAACATCTGGCAATGCCGGCAGGTGTTTTGGACAGAGAAACGTTTAAGTGGTTGATACTCTAAGGCTCACTCCTGCAGCCCTGAAATGTCAGAATCCCAACTCGTTTTTAAAATAAAAATGCAACTGTTTTATGTTGTTAAAAGCTGTTCTATGTGCAAACTTGCAGATGGTCTGGGGATGAGGGAGGACTTTTCCAGTTGTTGAAATGAGGAGGTTACCATCCTCTGGATGCTTTCCATCACTCTTCCCCCTGGTGCCTCCCAAGAGCACAGGCACAGAGTGACACTAGAAGCCAAAATGGTCCTGCCACACCTGGAACTGGAAGTGTAGGAGAAGGCAGTGCAGGTGGGTGAGCTGGTGATGTCCCCGCAAACCCACAGCCCCAGGTGTGTGGGGGCAGTGTTGTGTGCTGAGAAAGGTCAAGGGCTGATTGCAGCCCCACTTCAGCAACCTGGTCTGCTCCTCATCTGCCTGTCTCTCTTTTGCTGAAATATTAAAAAGGTCATGTTGTGTTTAGGCTGTCGGTTCTGCAGAAATCACATCTCAAGGCAGTGTCATAGTTTTCCCAGCTGAATTGCAAGCTCTGAGAGGAGTAAGTAGGGCTTAGTTTGTGGATTTGAGTAGGTTTTTTTGATTGTTTGATTTGGGTTTTTTTACTCCTCTTTTTTTTTTTTTTATCAATATAGGAATGGAAAATTTGTAAATGTCTCTATGAATTAATCTTTTAGATTTGGCCTTTCATAGCACTATTGTAAAAAGGAAAGTCCCCGAGTGAGTCAGTAAATCATTAATGAAATTGAATAAGTTGGTGCGTGATGAATTGGTAAAATAGCTCCACTGATTAATTTATCCTTGGGTTTGCCATTAACATCAGCCAACACAGTAAATATCAGCTGAGCTAAAGCTTAGAACAATATTGGCCTTTAGTGCAAAAGGAAGTTGCTAGCTATGCTGAGTGATTTTTCTATAAGGCAGATGTGGATGCTACAAACAAGTAAATGGCTTCTTTGCAACACTGATGTTTTATTTGCATCACACATTATTATTTTCCCATTACAATAAGAAACAGTAAAAGAAGACATACTCTGGGAAAGTGAGGTATTGGAAGGGATGGTATTTGAACAAAATAACACTAGGCTAAGAACCAAAACATGTGATTACTCAATTAAAGGACGAAATCAAGAGGTCTCCTTTTCCACTTGATTACAGGTTAGGAGGTGCTTTGTTATACGAAGGGTTACTAGTCCAGACCTGTTGCTAGGATAGTAATTCTTATGTATGAATCCTTCATGAAATTGAGTCATAAGCAACATAACTGATTTCTAACCTGAACTAAATTTCAAGTGAACATATTTCTTTCAGCAGCTTGACACTAAATGCAGACATAAAGGGACAAAATCTGCCTTTTGAAGGAAAAGGCATCACAGGTTGCAAAGGAAAAGCTTGTGTAGCAGCAGGACTCTCTCACCTGATAGCACTGAAAGCTGTCACAGAGCTTGTTACGATCTTCTCATTTAAGGAAAAAAATATTGCCCAGATCAAAAAACCACATTATCTGTTTTGTACTTTGCTTTGTACTGACTCTTACGATTTCCAGCCTAAAATTCATAGTCAATTTACAGTCATATCATTTTGTGTCAACACTGACCTCTCCTCTCTCCTTAATGTTTACCTCCCAATATATTTATAGACTGCAATAGTATCTCCTCTCAACCTTCATTTTGTTAGGTGAAAAAAGCTAAGCACTTCTATTCTGTTGCGTAAGACAGGATTTTTATTCCCCTTTCTATGTCCACAGTCACTCCACGCATCTGTTCCAGCTGGAGGAAATGTTTCTTGAAGGTGAATAAGGTCTGGCATGAATGAGGTTTTCCAAAAACTTAAACAAAAGCATTAATATTTCCCTGTTGCTCTGGAAAATACCTTACCTCATACTCTAACACTGCAATCAGGGTTTTTTTGCAGAGCCATCAGAGCATGGCTCAAAGTTATTCTGTCATCCACAAATCCACTGAGCATTTTTTCTTCCCCTTTTACTTCCAGTGAGTGATTGCCCAACTTATAGCAAAACTTGCCAGTTTGCAAGTATAAATATCTACTCCTGAAATAGACACTGGAAGCAGGATTAAAGGAAAATGAGGTGTCTGTAGTTCATGGCTATGAAGACTTTTCTCAGCTTCTTTCTAACTTTGGTGACCTTCAATCCCCTTGGGTATCTTCTTCTTCAATGTGCTTTAGTGGCTGTCAAAGTCGGATTCACCATCTGCCCAGGTAGGGAACTGGGAAGTGAAGTCACAAGTGCAACATGCAGAAGCTCTCCAGAGGCATCAAATAGCCCCACTCGAGTTCCCAGCTGGCTTTCCAGGGGGAAAAGCTGATGATTAAATCTACATTTGTCCTCAACCACTCAAGCACTAAGAAACCATCCATGTTTCCTATCAGTTCAAACAGAATTAGGCACCACCACCGGTATTTTCAGTTTCAGATAATGAATATTTTTTGTGAAATGCAAATGAACCATCTCCATTATTATTTATATCATAGGTACATTTTGCCATATCCTACCATCACTTGCCATGGTTTGTAGCTCTGCGCTATAACACCTATGCTATGGATTAGGGTGAGCACATTATTCACTGCAGATCATTCTTTCAACTCTGATAATTCTATTGATGTGCACGACTCTGACTTAACTCATTTGGTATGGGTTTTTGAAATAGCACACACATAACCATGTGTGTATATATTAAAGAAGATGGGAAGAAAGGGAAAGGGAGATTAAGGATAAAGAGGAGGGAGATAGCAGAGCTTAAAGATCAAGCCACAGCTTTGTGGGCACAGGACTAAGATTCACTAACCACACACAGGCAAGGAATACTGCCATGTTTTGCAGCAGCTTGCAACATACTGCAGTTACAGTCTTGGTTAACTGCAATATTATTATCTAAATGCACAATGGTATTATCAACACATTTTTCTGTTGCTGCTGTTCATGCCACTTAACATTAATGTCACAAACAACTTTTGAAAGTGCTGGGTGTCGTTACAAGTCCGAAATAATAAAAAAGCCAGTAATAGTATGACTTGTAAAATAGCAGTGTACTGAGGAAGAGATAAAAGGAAATAATTTTTTTCTTCCACAAGGAGACTAGAAACAGCCAAGGTGTGTCACAGGTGTCAGTTTAGCTCCTGTGCCTATATCCATAGACTGCTGTAAAAGTCTTATATGCACATTGCATTGATAAAGAGTAATTCAGTCACTGCTTGTTGGCACTGAAGAAGGAAGAACACAAGCAAAGTTTGCGATCACTATGGAAACTGCCTCTCTGGTTTCTGTGTTGGCACTGGCACATCTGTCAGGGACAGCAGCTGTTCTAGAGGATTCCTTCCAACAAAGCTCTTCCTGAGACATGTATCTGGGACTGGGCCCAGGGCTGCAGGGTTTATTTCAACAAGAAGCCGACAGTCTACACAAGCATGATTTTGTTCTTCACACTGCCCTTGTGAGGCAACTCTATGTGTTTTTTTCAACGTTTGAAGAACTTGAAGAGTAAACCACCTGGAGTGGTGACACGCAGATCTTTTCTACTATGTGGCTCACAGCCCAGATGTGAACTGTAATGGCAATAGACGTGTGCCATAACAGCAAATGAAGAAAGAGTCCAGCTAGCAGATAATGGAGAGCTTGGCGCTTCTGCAGCCTGGTATGTGGTCTGTTAAAAACCTATTACTGCTGAATTTAGGGGTTTGGCACAAATTATTTGTATAGTAGGTTTTTTTCTTATGTTGCTTTATGCATGAGATGCCACTTTGTTTTCTTCATCAGTGCTCCAACACAGATTCACCAGTGCAGCGTGCCTACTATATACATCAGCATATCAAAGTACTTTCTGGCATCAGCCTCAGCAGAACTGTTCTGTGCGGAAGTGGAGGGCAGTGTGTGTCTGGGGATGGCACCATGCTAAGGGAAACCATCCGTCAGCAAAGGCATAGACACTCTTAGGGCTTACATGTGAAGGCAGATGGGAATTTTCATGAGCCAGACTCTTGTTAAGATAGTATTTGTCTTTAAATACACAAGTCAAACTGAAGTTTATCTTGTTTAATTTGAAATATGTTGCCTTAAATAAATCAGTCTTCAGAGCAATGAATAGACATATTGCAAGAAAAGTACAGTATAATTTTCCAGTGCCAATGACATCCACGGGGCTACTGAGATAAATGGTGAAGTCTCATGAAACCCTGTTTACTTGGTAGATATTAGGTCAAATTTTTTATTCTGGGAAACCTTTCAAAATATGGCCATTATCTTTGCTTCCAGTGACAATGGGCCATGGTATGTTCTGTATCATAAAAACTCTTCACTGTTTGTAGTAACTTTCAAAAGAAAACCTTTTAAAAGAATATCTCAGGGGTGAAGGTAGGGTGCATAACATCCCTGTAGCAATGCAGCAATTGCTCATTAAAGAATGTAAGGCTACAAAAACCCTTAAATTTAAGCTGGTGCAAACCAGCCCAGATTGGCTGTCTTGACAGATACAGTTATAATTTAATGTAATTAATCGGTGAAAACAAGAGGAAAGAAGAGTCACAACCAACTTATTCATCACAGACCTCCACAAAATGGTCTGTAGTTTCCCTTTCAAGAACTGGAGTTATATTACAGTCTCTTCCATTGTTTATCTATTAGGAATGTGTATTTTCTTTTCTTGAGGAAGTATGTGCCTAAGTTTCTAAAATAAAGTGGCACATCCAAGAAAGAAGATTGTTGAATCTTCTGATCCTGATGGACTTCCCTAATTGTGCTCTGAGTTAATATTACAATATCTGGTTGGAAAGAAATTTCTAAGCCTTTGCTTTTATGATTTATATTACACCAGAATCCTTACTCTGCTATAACAAACAATTACTTCTTACTTTTGTTTATATATAATTGACTTCAGAGAGAAGGCATTATTAATTTTTCAGCTAACAGTTTATGTAATTAATGGTGCATTTATATCAATGTACATACAAACAGTAGTGTTCTCACATTTAATCATTAAAAGCTACTAGGGTGGCATGTTTTGCAGTGGTTAGAAAGAATTCAGGCATGAAGATCGTTGAATTGTTATTTGATAGCTAAATCTTTTTAAATGCTTTATCACATTTATTAGTGCTCTGAATTCAAATGGAAAGTCTATTTCTTTGGCAAATCACTGAAAGGGAAAAATAGGAGATGGAAAAAGATATCTTCTTGCCTGCCAGACTACTACTTTTCTTATGGAAGAAAGGAAAAAGACAGAAGGTATGTTGTGTTTTGCTGAATGTTTTAATTGCAAATATTAGAATAAAATAAGTCTTTTTTTTGATGGCATTTTGCCATTGCTACGGGGGGCTATTCAGACAACAAACTTCATGAAGAAAGACTTTATTTGCTAAAGGGAGTTAGTCTGAAAAGATCTTAAGTTTAATTACCGTGTTCACCATCTGTATGTGTTGCCCAAACATAAGTGGAATCTTTAGGTCAGAAACATCTTCATGTTTAAATTCCGTTTCTCAGTAGTTCTGGACCTGCATTTTGTATTCCACAAGCAAACGGATGTGGAATGAGACACTCGGCAAACACAGTGCTGGGCTGGAGCACAGACACACACAAAGGTAGTTCTGATGAGTTTATTTAGCAGTGGAATGACATCAAGATCTGAGCTGCTGCAGGGCATGGTCACGCTTCAGTCTCAGGAGCAAGTACTGCCAAAGGAAGTTCAAAGACCCATGTTTACAACCATGAAACAAGTTCCCTACTGATTTCAGTACCTGACTTTACAGAGATATACAAACTCAGTGCAAATTGTCCCATCTGTCCCTCCTCCTTGCTATCTGTAGTAGCAGCACAACAAGTACTGTCTCCCTTCTCCTGACATGCTAGCAGTCCTGCTCTATGATACTAGTGAGGACGATTCAGGGACAGGGGAGGAGGAAATAAAAGCCATATCTTAAACTTTCTTACTTAATACAATACGCTGCAGTAGCACTGGTGTGTGTAATTGTTCCCTGATGTGACTTGCCTCAGGTAGACGCAGATGAAAGTCAGAGAGAGTAGTTTGTCTTCTCAAAGCTACACAAACAAGTAAATGTTGTAGGTATGGGAGATCCTCAGGAGATCCTGGACTCCCTGTGTCTTGTGGACAGTGTTGTGCTCTTCTGTATTTTAGCATGTACAGCTGGATTCAATTGCTATTTTATTATTCTGCAAAGATGTTATTTTATTGTTGTGCAATATTGCAAACAATCAAAATGTTTGGAATGTATTTCCAGCTCAGCAGGCTTTTTACAGAAGGTGAAATTAGCCACCGGAGTTAGGTCTCTGTAAACACTCACTGCTGGAGAACCAAAGCACCGTAAAGGGTGTTGTATTCTTTCTGATACCAGCATTTTCCAGAAGTGTTACTCACAGGAATGAAAATGTCCCAAAGCACAGAAGTACATATCTTCAGAAAGACTGGAAGTAATTTGGTTGCAGAATTTCAGAGATGCTGCAGGAATTAGGCTGCCCAGAAGGAATTGACTTATCAGATTTTGCAGACCCTTGGGAAAATAGGAAATTAGCTTTCACCCAATTGAATTATCATGTTATAGCATCCTCTTTTCTTCATTTGGTTTACCTTTAGGACTCCTCAGAATTACTATAATATTCATTTTCTGATTAGTTTGATTACAGTCTAAAAACTGTCATTATTACACACAAAAAAAAATTCTTTCCTTCAAACTGCTTGCTCAGGTTTTCCATTGCTGAACCACTGTGTAACCATGGCAAGTCTTACCAGCACGTTATCACACCCCGTATGACTTTTATATCCATACATTTCAACTCACTGTATTTCAGATTTAGCATTCCACTTTGACTCCATGGATTGACACCTTTTCTGAAAACCAACTTTGTTCAGGCCTCTTCTTATGAGGTCTTTCATTACATATGTGTTGCTTACCAGACCTACTGCTTTTGTTGTAACGGTTTTCCTTCTGTGTTAAACACACTGGTGTTCCGTGGTTTCTTGTTGCTAAGACTGTTCTTGTCAGGTAGGTCTTTACTCTGATTTTCTTCCTGTTTTTTCCCTTCAAGTCAATATTTCTCCACACCGAGTATCTTTGGGCACTGACAACGAACAGTGCTTTTCTCCCTGCTGAGGATTATATAAACCTTTGCCCTCATGACATCTGCCAGTTAGAAAATGTTTAATGGAGTTTTTTTCCCACTAGCACTTAGGCTGTAAAGTACCAGCAAAGACATTAACTTACAGCTACTGATAGCAGTGAAAACACTAAAAGGCTACTGTGCCCAATTTGGTGTCAACAATTCAACAGGTTGTTAAAAAGCTGCAGAAGATTCAGACAAAAGCTGTAAGAATAAATAGAGGGCTGAAAGCTATGCTTTATAGAGAATGGTGTGAGATATTCGATTTGCATAGGCAACAAAGTTGGAGGTATACACTAAATTTAGGGCCAGCAGGAACAATTAACTCAGGCTGTTTGATCTAGGTATTCAGAAGATATTCAAGTTGCCCAGCTTCCTTAAATCAAGCCAAAAGACTTTTTCTAGCTAAGCCAGATAGTTCAATCTTCAAAATTCACTCTCTGTTTTACAGAGAGTGAATACATGACTCCAATTTATGACCAATACCTCGGCAATGGTAAGGAAATTATCAGGTAACTTAAATCAAGATCATTCCAACCCATATCTTCTTCCAATTCCATCCATTCCAAGCCATATCTTCTGGTGCAGCAGGAGGGCAAGAAATATAAATGAACTTCATGTTCCATCACCATGATGAGGAGAGAAAGTGCCATCCAACTGGTTAGACTTGATTATGTGAGCAGACACACCAATGACACAAATTTTTTTCATAGTGGCCTAAATGGTCTATTTTTTGCTCCAGATGTTGCCAACCACTGATGATTCAGAGGAATATGAGAAAACAAATAAACAAAACCAGCAGGAAATTTCTTCCTGACCCCCTGTAAGTAGCTAATTGAAACCCTTAAGCTCTGATTAACATAATTAGGTTAAACCTTAAGCATTATAAGAGTATTGAGATAATAGAAGGTATCCTGAAGCCAGGTAGAAAAAAAGAAGTGGGATGGAGAGACAGAAATGGGGTGAGATTTCTAAGTTCATAAGGAAGAGGATGAAATTTGGATTTATTGACAGTTAGAAAGAACAACTATGTAGACAGACTGTCATGAAGAAAAAAATATCTCTGTGAGGTTGCGCAAAATGTCCACATTTTAAAAGTATAGTCTATACCCCTCAAATCTGTTTATTGATAAGCATTTTCAGTTTATTTTAGAGTTGAATTTTTCTGATTTCTACTGCTGGACACTGACTCTTGCAATAACAATAGGGATAATATTGCAAAATGTCTTTTATCCAACATTTGCAGCCTGTATCACAAACAAATTCATCAGGTCCCTCAACTTGTTTAATGCACAGAATAAAACAAACTCCATCAACAAGACTGTGAGCTCAACAAGGCTGATTTTCAAGTTCACATTTGTGGCTTTTGATTTTAATCCTCTCTTCATATGTCTACACCTTTCAAGATGTGGTTACCATAGCTGGATATAGTAACCAGTTATGATTTAATGGAAGGCTGCATTTGCCCACACTGGGCCAAGGAATTTTTTATCAGCTACGGCCAGTCTACCACATAAGAGTGGAATGAGGATCATAGAGCTGTAAAAGTAGGAAAAATCATTGTTTGCTGCGAATGATGGTAGTTAAGCTTTGCAACAATTTAGTTGATGGTGTAATAAGTTCTTCATCAGCAAGAATATTGCAGTCAAGGTTGAATGTGTCTCTCGATACTGCACTCTAGTTCTAACTATACTATGGAGGAGGTCAACCCAGAGCAGATAGCAGTGGACCTTTCTGGATTTATAACCTGTGAGGCAAAACCTACAGGACCTTGTACCACTCTGCACTGATGGCAGCCCTGTGGCACAGAAGCCGGACGATTCTCTCTGCCTGTGGTTGACAAAGGAGGCTGACGTGCCCTGCTAGATGAAGGGCAGTTCCCCTCCTCTTCTGCTTTCTTGTAGACACATTTGCAGCATGTGTATCTGTGGGTGTGCCAAATTTAGTAAAAAAGGGTCATACTTGGACCTGTGCAAGTGAGGAAAAGACCTATTTCCATTTTTTTATGAAGGTGTCCTGACTGATTTGTCATCACTGTGGGCACTGCAGATGAAGAACCAAATGAGGAGTTATTAAGAAATAAAAAGGAAACTGGAAGACAGACTAGTTAGTGTTTCACAGAAAGTTTGTTGATGTGATGAATACAAATGAAAGCTATTAGCTTTAGAACAAATTATGTTCCAACTGCAATATACATGCTTTGTTTGCACGTCACTGCAGCTAGAGCTGTCAGCCAAGCTTACTGGTAGATAGGATCATTTTGGAATGTTTTTCCTTCAATAAGAAACTAATTCATGGAAGGGAGGCAAAGAGCTGACATATTAAGAAATGTTGTGGTGAAATATTAATTTCCCATGGACAACAGGGGCTTACAAACCTTGAGAAGATACATGCTTCAGAGAGGCCCAGAAGATTGGACTTTCCTTCTTTTTTTTTCTCTCTGAAGATACACAATGAGCATATTTTCCTCTCTAACCGTTCTCTTCTATTTCCAAAACAAAAATACCTTTTTTTTTCCCCCTTGTGCTTTCAATTCCACATACTCTTTCCTCCCTCAAGAACAGGATAAATGAGATTCCCTGTCTCACATCGGTGTTATTTTTTTTCAGTTATCTGGCCAGTGCATACCCCATGGTGGGCCTCTCTTTGCTTCTCATTGCCGGGCATGTACCTCCCTCTCAATTCTGCACAGAATCAAACTCCTTTGAAAACCACTTTCTTACAAACTGCCTTCCTTTAAGCTTGGCGCCGGGTGATTTGATGCATTCCTCGTTTCTCTCTGTGTTTTTTGAGTGCTGTCTCTGCTCACGTGCTCGCTCACTCCAGGGCTACGAGCTGGAACAAACCAAGCAGCCACCTTGCAAGGGGAGCAGGTGCCGGAGAGAGGGTCTTCTACTCCCAAAGGCTTGTGCAGGAAGGAGACCACAAGCACTCATGTCCTTCACTCAGGACACTCCTTCACATATTTTTTTGGTTGTTTGGTTTAATCAATAGGCATTGGGTTTGGTTTGGTTTGGTTTGTTTATTATTTTGGTTTGAATTTTTTTGTTGTTGTTGTTTTTATTTGTTTGTTTGTTTTTGTTGATCCAAGGCCTACTTTGCCCCCACTTAGGAAGTTCTCTTTAGAGTATCATAGTAGGACTCCTGAAGCTTCATCCCGCAGAGGACAGAGATACAGAGAAGGGGACTGTGAAATGATAAAAAAAGGGTAAACATTCTGCTTTTGAAATGAATATGTGTAAAGAAGTTGTTTTATTCTCATCTTTCAATGTAAAGGGGCATAAAAATGTCATTTACTTCCCTTTTCACTGTCAAAATGGAGCCATGGAAGCCTGGTGTAACTGAGTCAGGCTTTCCAAATATGTTAATTTAGTAAGTTCGGAAGATTTGTGATTGTAGGAAAGGCGACAGAGTTGTGTGTGGATCATTGTTATAAAGTTGAATATTACATATTTTGACTTATTTAAATTTAATGAACCCCAGAAAGCACTTTTAGTGTTTACTTTTTCCTCGTTTGATTCTAATTAACCTTTCCCATGATTCAGATGTCTGACAAATGTGGAGGGCTGCAGGGCTAAGTGCTTTTTTCCCATGATTGACTTTAATTAAGCTTGCTCTGGGCTTGAAACCCTTGTAAAGTTAGAGAACTTTATTTTAATTGCCTTCTGCCAGATTTACTTATGCTAGACAAATATTATAAATCAAATACTAACACTATTAGAAGAACGAAGAAGTGACTTACAAAGTAGTAGTCTGCCATGGTGAAATGCATTATACTTTAAATCTGAATAGAAAGTGCTATGGTGGGAGAAAAACGACTGATTTCATGAAGAAAAGTTCTGGAGCATTAACAGCTTTTCCTTTTCTGTTGGGTAGGTACGTTAAGACACTGAGTTTCAAACTAACATTATTCTTCTCCAGTTTCAGTGGTAATAAGTCATATTCATTCATACTAGAAATTATTAAGTGGATGCTCCAAGAACTTATTTAATGCTTTGGACTGCTCACCAGGTCTCTGTTGCAGCTGTTGGAATGAGTCAGTTCAATCTTAATTAGGGGACTTTGTCACCTAAATCACATGGCATTTCTACTCCTTGAGTCTGTCCTAAAAGAGTCATCAGGAGAACCAGACAGTCAAGCAGCAGTACTTGTACAAATAAATACTGATTTTATTATTCAAAACATTGCACACAGAAACACATTTCAACAGTTTTTTACAGAGATAAATGAAAGATCATCCATAACTTTTAAGCGGTATGAAGGTTTTATTCAAACAAATGTTTGTAAGCTTTTTTTAGTGCTTCCTGTCAAATGATAGAATTTTAAGTTAAAATTCTGTCAGTTCATGGATGAGGAACATCCCCACTATGCAAGTGAATGGCAAATCTTATTTTCACTCTATATTGCATTGCTACAAACTGAACTGTGAGTTGTAGAGAGGTATCCTGAATTGCACAAAGGCAATATACTGCACGTTTTTGCTCCTTTTCCATCATACAGTATGTTCTGAAGGGTCAACTGTACTGTATTTACAGAGTTGCACTTCTCCTATACAATCTCCTGATGCTTGGTGGGAATGATGTGGCTGTCACGGCAGAGTGCCATCCTGAGAAAATCTTTTGCACTTGCTTTGGCTGAAAGTGCTTCTCATTAATAGAAAAATTTCTGGGGAACTTTTGCTAGAAAGAAGCCTAACAACTGCCTTTATGCTTAATTACAGTATAGCAGTGGTCTTGAAATAAGGGTCAACCTTTTCCTCCAGTAACCAGCATCCTAAAACCAGATGTCAACAGAGGTTAACCATGGTGTCTCAATCTTGATGGCTCTGTGTTTCCTTCCATTTTTTTCTCCCTTTTCTAACACAATGCAGAATACTCTAAATTATAATCAAAATTATTATGAATGTGGCTTAGACCAAGTTAATTCCCAAAACAGAATCTTTGCATCTGGGCCTACAAAGAAATGCCTAAATATTTAAACATATTATATTAATATGATTAATATATACATAAATATACATATGCATCTATATGTTTGTATATTCAACCATTTAAAACAACTATTCTACCTGAATACGGATCCTGCACAAAGTAGCAGACTGGCAGCTCTGTTAGCTCTGTTTATCCAGCTAATGTGTATTGCCAAAACCGTTGCAGCAAAAGGGTCTCCATGGGGATCACCTTTGGCTTAGAAAGAATAATTACGTTTCTGTACCCTGTTGATACTCAGCTTCCAAGAGTGCTAATAAAAACGCTGTACCAAGGTGGTAACTTTCAAACCTCAGCCCAGGAAGCCAACCTAAAGTCAGGTGCAAGAACCTGCACAAAGCTGTTAAGCCAGGAGGACAACTGTGAGCTTTCGTGCAGCCTGCAAGGATGGTGGTTTAATTCCTGAGTTTGACATATTTAGCAATCCTGTTGGAGGACTCCAGAGGGTTTTTAAGGTAAGCAAAGATACATGATGAGACACGCACAATGTGGAATTCCACACTTGGTGCAAAACCATTTGTTTTAAAAATAGCAAGAGCCCTCTAAATAGCAGAGTATTATTTAAAAAATTGAGATATAAAATATTTGATGTACTGTGGCTTTTTTATGTTTGTATGTCTTTGTTTAGTCACAATCACAATTATTCATGGGAAAAAATCTACAGCCATTTCCTGGTTTTAATTAATTCTATTTTACATCCTGACACTTTAACTTGCTCTTGATCAGCTTCTAGGCGATCTGTTTGACATGTCTATCTTTAATTCAGAGTAATTGCCAAATCAGTTTGCAATTTATCAGAAATGTGAAGAATAACTCCAGCCAGAAAGAGCTATTTTTCTTTGAGACTGAAAGTAAGCTATTACAAAGGGCCTGGGAGATTTAAGAAAAATGGTAATGTCATCTGAAATTTCTGAGTGGGAGACCCCCTTCAGATTTCCAGCAAGAATTTTAAGTAATTTCTGCATTCCATAAATATTAAAATAATCTGACTTGAATGAAAAATGTTGCCTACATTCTATTGCCTTATTTAGACTAAGTTGAAAACTCTGCAATCTATCACAGTCTATCATATGTGCTTGTTTTGTGGAGAAGTTTTGGACGCCATGCTTTTACTGGGTGAGAGTGTTGACAATTGTTATTGGTCTTCAATGACACTTGTAATTACAAAGTAAACAGTAACATGTCTGCCTCAAAATTTGCTTGACGTATTTTTTAAAAACTCTGTATAAAAATTATGATAACTGAAAAAAGAGCTTGTTTTCTCAGCTTGTGCACTGTACACAAAATCCCAGGTAGGGTCACATTTCCTCCCTAGTGAGTCATCGTTATTTGTGTGTGACTCTTTTGCCAGATGCCAACAGTGGGAACAGGAACCCTATGCAGAAAAGTCCTTCTCTAAAACTGATTAGACTACAACCTGTGTACATTTATGTTTCTTCTTCTGGATCTGGGAAATTAAACTAGAGCTGAAGCTGTGCCAAACATTTTAATGAATTGTAAGGTTGTTTGTTTGTGTTTTTTTTTTTTTAAAGGCAGAAAAAAAGGGCAGATCTAGGACAATTTTGCAACTTAGTGAAGCTGGGTCAAAACTGGTGTGAAGTTTTGATACAGAAGAAGAAATAGAGGAAATACTTTCTAGGAACCATTTTGTTTCAAAATGTGCACCATGTAATGTTGTAGCTTTTCACAGAAACCATTTTTTTCAATTTGAAATTCACTAATTTCTTTAAGATTATTACAAAAAAGGCACAAACCCAAACCAAAACATTAGTGGCATGAAAATGTAACACTGAAGATTTCTCCAAAATACATTTTCCTTCACATTTTGGTTGGGACACTGAGCAGAAAATCGATTAGTCACACAGCAGCTCTCTCATGGGCAGGATTTGGTTATATTCAGGGTCATGAGCATTGCTTAAACCATGCACCCAGAAAGTCTGCCCAGTGAGAGCACAGAAGGGATGAAACTATGTATATTGGCATTTTGAAAGACTGAGCAGAGCAAAGTACGTAGGGACTATGACCGATGGCTCAGCCACAACGTATTCATTACCCAGCTGGTAGACACTAAGAATACAGACCAGCAGTGATTCCCTGTGACACTCACAGTTTGACGTACTGATAATGAGAGGTGATGGGGACTGCTGCCACTTCCCTCCACTCCAGCGAGGACTATGTTTTCTCCTCTAATATGGGCTTCCCTTCTCCTTTTCTATGCTGCCAGCACAATCCCTTTTTGATCCTTGCTGCAAAGTGAGCCATACCCTGCTACACCTTCCGTCAGCGCCCCATTGCTTATCAGAGCACAGCGCAATTCCGTCTACAACATGCGCTACTTGAAAAGGACAGACTAGCTAACGTTAGAATTGTGGGGCACAGGGGCACAACAGTGTTTCTGTGGAGAAAAGAGATGAAAATGGGTCCCCTGTGTCCCAAGATTTCGTTCGTCTTTCATTCGTATTACTTGTGGCTAGATTGTTCCTTCCTTTCCAGGGAAAAAAACCAACCAAACAAACAAAAAAAGAAGGTAGAAAACACACTGAAAATAAGGAAGGAAGGAGCATTCAAGAAAACATACTGAAGGGGAACATGATGTACACTGTTTTTAGTTGTGTGGGGTGGTTGTTTTTTTAAATTTCTTCCTGAAAGCAGTGATTATTTGACAAAATACAAAAAGGTGAATTTGTTTAAAACGCTTCCTTGTCCCTGGAGAGTGGAGTAGGTTAAAAGAATACTGTTTGTTGCTATGATTTGACTCATATCAAACTTACCTTCATAAAGGAACCCCCATATTGCTGCAGCTGGTTGGATAATGTCTGCTCCTGTGTTTGCCATTATCAAGCAAAGAGACCTGCCAAATTATTCAAAAGTGTATTGCAGTCCCAGCACCTCTTATTATTCCTTGCGCTCCTTGCTCCCATTCATTTCCTGCTGTTCTGGTACACAGGGATATAATGAAGAAGTTACATAACTAATTAAAGCAGATGTATTTTTAATAAAGACTTTGGGAATGATTTTTTGAGAATATAGACATTAAATTCTCAAGTGGATATCAACACTACAAAAATAATTGTTTTATTTATTTGGTTTGGCTTTGAGGAGGGCTGTTCTCATATAGATTTTCTCAAAGACATAAGGTCTTTTCTTGGGTTACTAGCACTTAATGTAGATAAGCCATGACTACTTAAGCACGCTGTCAGATCAGAAGCAAAGGTGTAACTAATGTAACAATCAAAGGGTTTAAAGAACTGACAGACTGCTTCTGCAGGATTTTATTATCTGTTTTATTCATAACTTTATTAAGATGTAAGTATAGCTTCATTTTTATCATAGAGTGTATAAATGCAGTGGTTGGTAGCCAAAAATGGAGCATTGCAGGAGGGCTCATTGCAATCATTGAGAAAAGGCTCACACTGGCTCCACTGATCATGGATGAATTTTAAAAACCACATAGACATGCTATTGTGATTAATTGTTTTAATTAAAAAGTTTGTAATTAACGTCTGAAGATTTGTAATGTGTACCAGGAAGAAGAGTTAAGAAAACTAGGAAAAAATAGCTGTGATGTAAATCAAGGTTTTTGTTATTCTGGAGCAGGAAGTGGAGGAAGGAAAGATTTGAAAATGTCCTTCTTTTTTACTAGAAATCCTGAGTAAAAAACATTTAGTTTCTCACAATTTGATTTTTCAGGTTGGATGGCTGGTGATTTCTTTTCCCATTCTTTATATTTCTTTCCTTTCTTCTTGATTCCTTTTCTCTGTCTTCTTGGAGAAGATCAGAAGGGAATAATAAAGAAGATAAGGAAAGGAAAGCTACATTTTGGGATCAGATTTCACAACCAAAGAGAAAGCTCAATAGATTTTTTCCCCCCATGGAAATATTTGTGAAAAGAGAAATGACAAAGATTTCCACAATCATTACCTCCATAAAAAATCATCATTATAATAGCCGTGGAAGCAGTGGTATTTGAAGAAAAATCTCCCTCCCTAGTCACTTGTTAGAAGATAAATTTCTACAATATATCAAAGGCCAAATTCAAAGAATAGTAAATATGATTATTTTTGAGCTGCCATGCTTTGAGTTCTCTTTTTATATATATATATATATACATATTCAAAATGTTCATCTGCATTGGAAAGCTTGGTCTCAAATAGCTAGTTTGCCATAAAATATACATTTAGATTGCACATTTTCAGATTTGGCAGACTGACCCCAGGATGAATGTCTCCTCCCTTCTTTTAAACCCATAAATGCTGTTCTGTGTGTTCTGTTTGTCTGGAGCATTGAACCTCTTGCTCACAGATGACCAGTCATGGGGAAAAGCTGCGATGGGATAAACCTTGCAAGAGTGTACCTCAACCTTGGGCAGTTCAGTAGTGACTGATGATCTATGTGGGGACCCAAACACTCTTTTTCCCTATACGAATGATGTTGACAGTACTCGGCAAGGATTTCCAGTTTTTGATCATGGAGTTGTCTTTTCTGTGGCCTGTGGTTGTCTAAACTTGGAAATACCAAGGGACCGCGTGATGAGCAATGGTGGTTCTGTAATCAGTCTCCATGTACACGTATGTATGTGTGTGTAGCTCCCATGCACAGACACAGAAGAAGAAACCCTGAAGTTTCAGGTACTTTTTTCTTGTGAAATAGCTGCAGGGTGACTGAGATGAATCAAA
>NW_009648712.1:662917-669592 GCF_000708025.1 Charadrius vociferus | reverse complement strand
ATGAGCAATGTGAAGGATTTACCACATTCTTGCATCAGTTCACATGATAAATTTGCTTTGGTCACTGCCTTCTGACTCACCATGAGAACTAATTTGCAAACCTGAGATATCTGAATTGTAAATTATTCTGTTTATTATTCATGATGAATAGAAAATCATTGTATTAACTTTCCCTTTTTTTTTTTCATTTAAGATTTGAGATTGATTGAAAATGAAAGTTGTTAAGGTAAGTCTTTGAGTTCTACATAACTTGGCATATATAATTTTCTTCTCTTCACTATTCCTGACATTGCCTTTCAGCCTTCTGTCATTTGAACTGTTCTATTTTTCCCAACTCTTCAAATATACAGCAGTCTGATTTCCAAAACAGAGAAACACTTTGAATTCTTGTAAAATCTGAGGTTTCTTTGCCTGGTTACAGCAATTTGTCATGGTTTATGTTGCAAAACATTGTTCTTTTTTTTTTTTTTTTTTTTTTTTGCTGTTCCTATGCTTCTACATTTGCTTTCTGCTGGTTCTTGTATCATGAAATGTGTGCTGATTAACACCAAGACAGGAAAAAATGTGCAGGGAAATGATTCAAAAAGGGCACTCAGTTTTCTCTGAAATGTTTTGGGAAGTCTGTAGCAGGAACACGTATGTAATCTCCTGCCATATGTATAACTAGCTTCAACTCATTTTCTGCTTGCAATGTGAGTTGTATTTCTAAGGAGTACGTTTTAATTTCTAGTTATTATTTTAAAGGTCAGCCAGCCCAGACAAGCAGCATACCAATGACATGAGTTAATCATTTAGCTATCAGAAAATAACTCTGTTAACTCACATGAAATACAGGGACAGCATCACACTGGCAATCATTTTCCTCTACAAAGCGATATTAAACTTTCATGTGGGTGCAGCTATGATAATCAAGAAGTTGAGCGAAATGTGAGCTTGCAAGCGTGTAAGATACTCCCTGGTAATTCCATGTGTATTTCATGATATTTCACACACTTGTGGTAAATGCAAGGGACTTTGCACATCCCTCATTAAGGGACAACAGCCTTTAATTTACCAGTACGTAGTGGAGAATTGTGGCAGCAACTTCACAACTCAGCTTTGCTTGTGATAACTTGTTATTCTACCTGTATTCTAAGAAGATGGGCAGAAATATCTCAATAACCCCACCATCTGGGAGGACAGGATTGGTTAGACACTGGCATTTTGTGAATGCCTGGACAAAAGTGAGTAGAACCTCCCAAATCCCACAGCTCTTGCAAAAGGAACTATGAATTACTTATTTTTAAGTTCTTTTTACTTCAGGATCCAGTCTGAAAAACTGGGAATACACATCATGCATTAATAGCACACTGCCTTTTTGATCAATCAAAGCTGCTTTGGTCAAGTTTTTAAAAAATTACTAAACAACCCCGTTTTCAGAAAGTGCCAAGTACTGACTCTAAAAAATAGGCCAAATAAGATATTTGAGGCAGCAGGTGTCCAGAATGAGGCACAGGGAATTCCTGATCACCTCTGAAAAACTTGGCTGGTTTTCTGGAGCCACCTCAAAAAGCTATACGGAAAACAGATTTGGGTTTTGTACTACAGGGCATCACGCAATTGCTAATTGTTTGCCTGTCTGCTGCCCGCTGCTCCAATAGTGAAACTCACTCCTTGGACAGGGCAGGCAGCAATATTGATGTTGTTCTCCGCTAAAAGAGCAGCTCTAAAATCTAGCTGAGGTTTCATAGGAGCCTTGTGAGCTTCCTGACATTTCCATTCCCAGCCAGCCTTGGCAATACTAAAGCTATTTCTCTTTTCTGGGCTAATAATAATCACTTTGTTTGCAATTCAGACAAATGAATTGATGGCCAACAAGTGAGATGCCCAAAAGAAGGGCATAAGGATCATGACAGAAAAATCGCCAGAACAGACACAAACCCTTGCAGAAGTGACGACCTGAAGGAAATGTATTTGGCTGGGAAGTTGAGACTATGGCAAGAGGAGAATATGATGCTAAGAAAGTGACAAAGGAATCCAGAACACTTCATGACAACCCAGATCTGTGCAAAAGGCACCAGTGAATAATTACAGGCATAAACTGATATTGAGTGAGCACAAACTGGAAAACTAGAGCTTTCCCTTTAATTATGTGCTTTCATGTATTTCTGGAAAGGCTTTGCTTCATGTTTCCCCCTGTGGTGACCACTTATTCCCCAAAAGACTGGGTCAAAATCCCTTTCCCAGTAGGGAGTGGTGCAGCTGTTTAACCACAGGCAATAACATTTTCAATGAACGCTCCAGTGAATGGAGATCCTCGCATTTCCCACCAAAGACCACTCTGCTGATTCACCTTGAACTTCTGCCAGGGGCCCATGGAGAACAGTAACTCTTCTGTCATCCCTTCCAATAAGGGTGATAACTTTAACCTATCATGCTCTTCCACACAAGTGAGGAGGATTATCTGCAATGGAAACAGTGACCTGAAGGAACAGAGGGAAAGACTGTGTTTCGGGAAAATATGAACACGCTGTGAAGGTAAGTGTCTAAAAAGTGTGGAAGGACACCATCAAATGACTTAGACTATCATAAAACTGTAATAATACAGAGGGGACTTCTGCCTGCTAAAAAAATTACTTGCTATATTGCTTATAATTAAGGAAAGATAAAAAACGTATGACAGCCTAAGCAATTCAAGCATCTTATAAGCTTTGATAAATAGTTTCTGTAGAGCTTGTGCAAATACTGATTAACTTTGAAAATGCTGTTGTCCCCAGTGGACAAATGTTCAACTGCTGAAGTCAAGAGACAATCAACGACAGCAGATTGCATACTGAGTACTACTAAGGGTTGTGAGTGAAGATACACATGATGACACGTTGAGGACATCAAATAACTCTCCCTGACTCTCTCTGTGACAGAAGCCTATTTTTGACAAAGCTGCATTGTGTCTGGAGAAACAGTGAGGAAGTACCTTACCCAATCAGTCTCTCCTGGGACTTGGTACGCTCACAGGAAGGCACACAGTTTGGACATTTGAGGTGAATGCGGCTTGAAGTTTACCTGATGTTACCTTGATGGTTTCTGTAGCTTTAGTCACTCAGTACAATAAAAGGCCCACTAAAAATGTGAATCCTTTTCTTCCTCAAACCGTACCAGTGCACAGAGGACAACCCTACAGCCACAGGATTTCTGCAGTACAGGGGAAATGTTCAGTCCAGGGACCAAGTTGGGGCCCAAAAGACGCTTCTCTTTTGTAGTGAAAAAGCTTATATCCTTACTATACGCTTAATATTATGATGCGGACCCCATGGTACTCTTTCCTTGATAATAGTATATATGGTAGATTATTACAATGGCTATAGGAATGACTAAAGTTTCAGTTACTACTCCTAGTTCATACTTTTGCATGTTTTTAATTTTGGGAGCTGGAAACAGTTAAGTCAGCTCTCACTTTAGTTTCCAGTCTTGTCCGTGTGCTCTGCAGTAGGCACTGAGGCTGACAAACAGTTCTGAAAAAATGGTGGAGGAGCTTAATTTGCTAATGATTATTTAAAAAATAATTATGTGTTGGGATAGATGGAAGAAAAAAGTCATGAAAATATTCTCATACATCTTGGTATGGCTGAAACCCTCTCTTAATAAACCCTAGATTTTATGCAAAGTTAACCCATTAACATCCTGGCAATTGCTGTGGAAATAAAAAAAAGTTAAAACATGGTTCCAATTCTTCAATGTCCTGAATTATTAGTGGGAGCTGGGGAAGAATGAAAAGCTGAGCCCCAGAAGGTGATGAATATTTCTATGAGAAGTGCTAAGCAATTGGAATAAATCATTATGAAAAGTGGGCAATGTGTGAAACAGGCAGCAAATAACTGCAGGGCACTTTGCTGCTGGTCAGTACGAAAGTCTGTTGGTAACCATGGCAACCAGAAGTCCAAATTTACAGCCTTGCTATCAACAAATATTGAAGGGTAACTTACAGCACTTTTCTCATCCAAGCGATATTACCTGCTTTCCCCACTATGTCCTACAGACGCGTCCTCTGACCCCAGGCTTCCTCCTTCACAGGGACAATCTGCAATAGGGCCAGTTAAGCCCTGCAAGTATGGATTCCTCCTTCGTGTCAAGCAGGCTGGCACACATCATGCATTGTCTCTTTGGCTATTTGGTACTATGTTTCCTCTCAGATATGTGTGGCAAATAATAAAAATTTCTTCAAGCAGTGAGGTGAATTTTTTTCTGAATTCTGAGACCAAGCAGAGTTTTGTCTGACACATTTTGCGTCCTCTGTCTTATGCTGTGGTCACAAACAGAAGTCCACCAGGAGAATGCTGCTCAAGAACTATTAGAAAGTTGGTGTCACTTTTCAGCTGAAACTCCCTGAATCTATTTCTGAATAATCTCTGTTGAAAAGTAAATATGCATTCACCAAGTGAATTTAGTTGCAGAAGAAAAGTCAATATGCCTGCCTTTTCCTCTCAGGATTAAGTTGTAAGAAACAAACAAATTGTTCTGGATATAGAACACATAGAGACAGGATTCAGTGACCTACTTGTGGTCACCGTATCAAAGCATTTGAACAAATATTCTGGAATAAATGTAAGAAAAATTTAGTGTCCTCTTTTCTTTCTTTGTCCATATACTCCTGAAGTGCCACATGTACCTGTGTCTTAAGTGAAACCATTACAGGTACTTTGCCTGTAAATGTACATTCTCTAAAGCATATGAGATTCTTTTAAATTTAACATCAATTCTGAACTCATATTTTTCTCTTGGTTTTGTTTTTGTTGTTGGTGTTTTCTTTCCTTCTTGGTCTGCAATACTATTTATATCAGAAATTGTTACCTCTTTTCATCAAACAACTCTCCAAATAACAAAACTATGAACAGCAACCATGTCCCTGGTAATCTGCATTCCAAAGTCTCAGTTAGTGGACTGGGAGTAGTAACATGTTTTCATAGTAATATGTATCGTGCAACCAGCTGATGAATTCAGCAGAGAAATGCACTGTGCCAGACATATTTTCCACAACTACTTTGTTTCTATTTATAGTGATGAAGAGAAAGAGAGAAAGAAGGAATTTTTTTACAGGCTAATAATTTTTTTGATAACTGAGATTTTAACACTATATTTTGGAAATTATAGGACATATAAAGGATCATCATTGGGTTTGTTTTTCTGGCATAGTACATTGACATTATCTATATTTGAGTCATTGTGAAGCCAAAAAAGAAAATTAACACTCAAACAATTGCTGTTTAGTACTGTCATTTAATCTTCATAGTGAATTTTTAATCTTGCTGCTGCATGAATTGTTATAAACATTACATCGTCCAGCCAGATGGAAATTTGCTATATAGCAGGAGTGTGTTTTTCATGGAATGTAATGGTAAAAAGGAAAAACATTTGTAATTATACTTCTGATTTTTCTACTAACATTCATCAGTACCCATAATACTACATTAGAGATCCAGTGCCTGGTACCTGCCCTGCATAGGTTCTCAACACTTGTAATTCTGTACCTATGTTTGCCTCTATGGTATAGAAGCTACTCCTAAATTTTATTGGCGAAAAGAAACATTTCATCGTAGTTTAACAGCTATCAAATTCACAATCTTTTCTGGGGTTTTTTTTGACCTGAATGTCAAGCAGATTCCATAAGCTCGTCCCACCCACTGGCTTTTGTGCTCTAGAAGTTTCCTGAACATCATCAAATGCCCAGATAGGGCATGAATAGGAATTTATCAGCTAAAATTAAAAAGAAATCTTACTTTGAAGAGAAATTGCTTGGAGTCTAGAGGTGCTTGCTTCAGCAGTTGTTGATTCCATCCTTAAAGTCAAATATACTAGTGTAAAATGTGCTAAATATTGTTTCAGACCCTAAATGCTGATTTGATAAAAACAACAGGAAAGAAGCAACTGTTGTTTTACTTTTTAAGGAGCTGAGGCTTTTCAGTTGATGTGGATTTAATTTAAAATGTCGAGTTTTCACTACTTTGGGGGTCCAGGCCGTGCAATTTTCTACAACTGAACTGAGGAACAATTATCTAGAAATAAAGACTGTAAAATACTTGAAGAAAAGGAATGAACCCAAGTTAATGTCAAAATCCTTAAATCCCCAGCTGGGAGGTATAATCCCTCTCTTCCACTTCCTGGGAGTTACTTGAAATGAGGAACTAGACTTTTGTCGTGCCAATAGCTGTGAAGGAGAAATGCAAGCTATATACCCCCTAAAATGTTTGGGTTTGGGGGATATCCATATTTTGTATTGTGTGGTTTTTTTCTTATTTTACTTATAGAATAGCTGCTGAATCCATGCTGGGAGACACCTTTACACCTTTATTGCAAGCACTCTCTACCTCCCAATATGCTCTACATGTGCTTTTTGCCGTGTTCTTCAGGGAGTCTCTGTGAAAGCACAACTTTCATATGACCGAAACACCTTTTTTATGGAACTAGTCTCTATTATCCTGACTAAGGGAAGCAGATGAATTCCAGTGTGTGAAAAATTAAGGAACGTCAACAGATCTGTACCGTATTCCAGCCCCATTTATTCTAGAAGGTCTTTTTGTCTCCAAATAAGTGAAAAATAAAGAAGCAGTAAATAGTTTGTTTTGCTTCTGGCCTTGCAAATCTCTCAACAGGATACCAATATAATTTATTTATGATACCTTTTTGGTAGCCTGAATAAAC
>NW_009648712.1:583546-662888 GCF_000708025.1 Charadrius vociferus | reverse complement strand
CAGAAATTTGACAGAAGGTTTAAGACATAAAGACATTGACTCACCGCAGACTCTCCTTCCCACAGCAAAATGTCCTGGGACATTTTGGTGGTGAGAGTGGGAGGGATCTGTGGGAGCCTCTAGCACTTCCCCTGCCAGACCCCATGTCTTGCACCCTCCATCTGTGATGTGCCACTGAGCCCAGGTCAAGCTACTATGGTGACTCTTCCTTCCTCTAATGGATGCAGGGCTAGACAAAGAGAAGGCTCCCTGGGACATATGTTTTTCTTGCAGACCTGGAAAGCAATCTGCCCAGCGATTAAAGAAGTTACTTCTGAGCACCAAGGACAGTCTCCCAGCCGGAGGCTTCAAGAGCCTGTGTTGTGACTGTTCACATGTAGCTGTGTCCCTGGAGCAAAGGAGGAACACATCTGATGGGGACCATAAAACTTCTTTCCATGGTTGGCACCCACCAGATACTCAGCTGCAGAACAGCATTGTGGCTGGGGACATGCTGATGCTTTGACCTTGCATTGTTCTTTCCCTCCAAAAGCATAGAGACCCCCTAAAGGCTAAGTAACTCAAAATCTTTCAAAGCCTTTTGTCCCCCTCTCTTGTCATTCTCACCGTAGCCCACCCTATGTGTGTGTTGTACTGATAGGTTATGAACGGATGCAACTTCAGCATATATCAAGGACAAAGCAGTATTTTATACAAGACCAGTGAGTTTCATCTCCATATTTGACATCCTGGATAACAGCATTTTCTTTCATGTACTCACAGAGTCACAGAATCACAGAATGGTAGGCATTGGAAGACACCTCTAGAGATCATCCAGCCCAACCCCTCTGATAAAGCAGGTTCTCCTACAGCAGTTTAGACAGGATTGTGTCTAGGCGGGTTTTGAATATCTCCTGTAAAGGAGACTCGTCAGCCTCTCTGGGCAGCTGTTCTAGTGCTCTGTCACCCTCAAAGTAAAGACATTTCTCCTCATGTGGAGATGGAATTTCCTGTGTTCCAGTTTGTGTCCATTGCCCCTTGTCCTGTCGCTGGGCACCACTGAAAAGAGTCTGGCCCCATCTTCTTGACACCCGCCATTTAGATATTTATAAGCATCGATGAGATCCCCTTCTCATCTCCAGGCTTCTTCAGGTCTTCTCTTCTGTCCTGGTTTGAGGTAAAATGGAACCAATTTTGTTCAGTAATTTCATTTCTTAGCTGGGCCTCTCTAACTACTGAAATTAACAGCATATTGCGCAGACAATGTTCACTCTCTCAGAGTGATAAGACCTGTGTTTATAGTTGATGCCCAGGCATAGGATGCAGAAAGGCTCTTGCTTATACTTATTGCTATAAGACCCAAGGACAATCAACTTTGTTATTTGCCCCGTTGGAGGGTCGGAAATGGAAAAGCATAGAAGGGTCCCACCTGCAGGAGGACAGGGCAGGTGACCCAAACCTGACCAACAGGGTATTCCATTCCATCTGCCTCATACTCAGTATAAAAGCTGAGGGATCAAAGGGTCAGGGGGCGCTTCCTTCAATGGCTGACGTCTGAGGAGGACTCTGTTCGTCTGCCTTTGATCCTGATCCTGAATGCAGATCCGGAATCCAGTTCCCATCTGTCACTGAGTCCAGCCTGGGACTGCCCCAGTGCCAGCTGATGTTGTGACCGTCATCTCAGGAGCTTGATACGGTTTTGTATATATTTAATGATTTCTTTTTTATTTTATTATTAATATTTAATTAAAGTAGTTTAGTTCCTTCTAAACTCATAAGTCTCTTTTTCCTCGTCTGCCTCTCTTTTTGAAGAGGGGTAGAGGGGAACATTTGTCAGTCCCATCTGGTGTCCCTCAGGTCCCCAGTAGCCAATTTGGCCTAAACTACGACATCTTCTCCAGGCTAAACAGACTCAGATGTCTCAGCCTTTCCTCAAAAGCAAGGTGCTCCATTCCCTTGATCATCTTTGTAGCCCTCTTCTGGACTCTCTCCAGCAGTTCCCCATCTTTCTTGAACCGGGGAGCCCAGAACTGGACACAGTACTCCAGATGTGGCCTCACCAGGGCAGGGTAGTGGGGGAGGATAACCTCCCTTGACTTGTTGGCCACACTCTTTTTAATGCACCCCAGAAGACCACTGGCCTTCTTAGCCACAAGGGCACATTTGTGGCTCATGGTTAACTTGTGGCCACAAGGACACCAAGGTCCCTGCCTGCAGAGCTGCTTTGCAGCAGGTCAACCCCTACCCTGTACCTGTGCATGGGGTTATTCCTCCCTGGGTGCAGGACCCTACACTTGACCTTGTTGAACTTCATTAGGTTCCTCTCCACCCAACTCTTTAGCCTGTCCAGTGTATATATGTAGCATTATATGTCATATTCAGTGAAGTATGTATTAACTTTTAAAAAAAAAAAAAAAGCCCCACTTACAAGTATGCTCTTCATTCTTTTTCATAGGTGTCTTTTCATCAATCTAGTTACACTGCTAGCGCCCTGACAGACCCTTCTGGCACTACTTCAGGTGTCTTGAAAAACAAGAATCAAGCACTTCTGAGTGATTTCCAGGAAGCACAGCTAAGCCCAATGTAGCTGTAGGAATTGCCTGAGGTAAGCTGGAGAAGCAAAGTCTTGTTGGGAGCTTGCAATGATGTGAAGCAGCTGTTTCTAAAGGGCCGTGAAAATGGTAGGTGTGCACAAAAGGACTACCTCATTTAATACTGCGTGCAGAGACCTCGATTTCACCTGTTGTTCAAAAGCAAACATAACATGAAGTACATAGAGAGCATTAAGCTGTTTCCTGAATCAAGACCCTGCACCATTAGATTAAAAAATACATTTTTCCTTCCAAACACTGTTGCTTTGACTCCCATTTTTAAGCCCAGCTCATAGAAAGAAAATCTCCCTCTATTTATATCCTGGAGGCTGACACATTTTCATATAATTTTTATTTGACGGTTTCTAAATAGCAGCAGGCCAGTGTATTGTGCAAAGACATTTCTGTCTCCCAGTTCCCTATCTCATATGACTGAAGCATTGGGTTCAGCACAGTATGATGGGGAAAGGGCAGATTGAACAGATGATTCAGAGGTGAGATGAGGACAAAGGTATGTTTGAATTGCGGTGGGTGGAGTGGTGGTGTTTGAGATAACTTTTATGAAGCTTTCATGAATAGTAAACTTTTTTCTTGTTTTCAAACTCAGCTTGTTTTCCTGAGCATGAATGATTCACTGGCAAATTTGTTTGCAGCTACTTTAATAGTTAGCACTAACAATTCATTATACTAATTCCGCTCAATTACTAGCTTTTCTCAAAGATGTCAGATAGCTTAGTTGAACACATGCTACATATCTGTTGATTTGGTTGATGAAAAAATATTTAGTATATCCTGTACCAACACAGTATGGAAAACACAGCTTTGACTCAGCAGAGATTTTAGTAGTAAACAGCTCAGTATAATTGCTTAAGACAGGTTATAATCTGCTTGGTCATGAAATATTCATGGTCATACCTAAGAATAAATGTCAGTACTGTGACATCTTCTTATGATATCTAGGACATTACCTGTGAACTGTTTGAGCAAGTAGTTGCTTGCACATACTTAAGTAACATTTCTGCCTGTAGTAATGTGCTAAGCAGCTTTGTGTGTGGTGTTATCATGCCCATTCCTGGAGCAAAAATCCTCTTGACTGAGATTATGATTGTTGGTGTTCACTGGATCTCATCACTGACTTTTGGAAAACCAAGGGTAATGCTTATTTGTGAGTAGGGATTTGACATTTGAGCCCTGTAAAAAACTTGCTTGATATTCAACATCTTACAGTTGCACATAAACTTAGTTCCACACAAAGCTCTTTCTTGCCTTAAAGGCAAAGTCTGTTACACAGGCCTCATATCCTTTAACAAAAAAGGGTAAGGTTAGAAGTTTCATGAAAAGATAAAGAATAAAAAGGTTGCACAGGTGTCAGACATTTATTAATTTTGTTGAATTTTACATGCAATATTAAATTGCATGTTTACATCCAGATATAAATAGTGCACTCAGCAGGCAGTAAGGTTTCATGTAGGGAGCATGGAGGTCTGCAATCAACTGCTTAGCAATAGAGGGCCAGTTCCCAGCTGGAATAAGATAGGGTACTTTCAGCTGAGCTTTACATCTACTGCACGTGTCCTAGTGATTATACAGCTCCAGGCATTCGCATAGGCCAGCGTCAGGGAGAGGGCATGAGGGTAAATGGACCTTTGGTCTAATTCAGTGCAGCCATTTTCATGTGAATGGTAAATATGACTATTTTCCACTATTATTATATTGTTATTAATGGTCAATTATTGTTGTTATTAATGCAAAAACCTAGGTAGGCAAAGCTGAGGCACACATTCTGCCCCGTGGGTCACTTTCTGCCAGGGGATGAGGTACCATGTCAGCACAGGGACTGGGCTTAGCAACTACAGCACAGCTTTCCCCTGCAGACATGCATCATGGGACCCGTGCTTGTGGCATCCTTACCCTTTAGAGTATCAGTGAGTGGTCAGTGAGACCTTTCTGGTACCTCGTTGCTGATGCTGGAAATGATTTGATATTGTTCTAGTGGGCTCCAACCTGAATCTGAACACACCAGCTACAGTGGCTCGTGAAGCGCGGTTTCCATCCTTCCCAGCCTGGGCATTTACAGGTATGATCCCCATCTGAAGGCCCTGTATGAATAATGCAAAATGCTGGATAACATCCCACTCACCTTCCTCTGGCCATCAGCTGGTGAAACAGGCATCAGAATGGGGTGCAGTGTTTCTACATGGAGTCTGTACATTTAGTCTGTCAGCTAACTGAGAGCCTGCGGTTATGTACACGTTCAGAGTAGCGATGGGGAAGCAAGCTATCATCATCTCAACCTTAGTAAAAATATTGATCAGAGTCTGATGTTCTAACTCTGATAAGAGATACCTTCATTCACCAGTGGTTTTGCTTGAATCCAGAAGGGTTTCTTTTAGGTATAGCATAAATGATATACGTTGTTACTCCACAGAAGTAAGGAGATCAGAATCTCACCCAGGGTTTGCTAATGATCTGTTGATAATGAAACAGAAAAACACTTCTTCGGATCTACATTGAATTGTCTTTTTGGGTGAGACCAATTGGCCACATATCTGTATAACACTCAAGTCTCATGGGAGGCTATATTTTGTTAAAAGTTTCTACCGTATGTCAGAGGAGCTTTGTGCTTATTAATTAGCATCTTGAGAAGGCTATTTCAAGAACATGTGTAGGAGTGGTCGGTTAATTAGGGAATATCAGAAAACTTATATCAACATAGTTTGGATGTACATTAATTTTTTTGATGCCTATTATTTTATCCAGACACAGTGTTTACTGTAATACTTGACCTAGCTCTCAGCTTCAGAAGCTGAGGCTACAGAGCCTCATCATATCTCAGCCAATTTACCGATGAGTTGGATGTTACACAGTTATCTAGAGCATCAACAGTAAAAACAGAAAAATAAATAGGAGTATTAAGGCAATGTTATGTTCAAGCAGACTGGTCAGCAACATTACATTTCTGTCATGAATATGCAAATTAATTAATAAAACCAAAAGTATATCACTAATACTGACCGCATATTATTTTTTTTTTTTACTGTTTTAATTCCATAATTAAATTTGTTGTGTTACTTCATTGACTACAGTTATTGTTTTTGCTGGCAGTGAAGAATAGGTAAAGACCTGCTATATTTTACAGTATAATAGCACCCTGGTACAAATCTCCTATGTTTCTTTTCTTCCTCCAGAAAAGTGGATCCTTCATACAGGGGATTCTAGCAGATAGAAAGGTATCATAAATGATATTGCATATTTCTCATGTTAGACCTACCGAGATCTGTACCATAGTGATCTAGTTGTTATGTTAGCGTCTCAGGTAATGGCTTCAGAGATATATCATCCCGTGTTTTTATGGAAACTTTTAGTACTGTGAAGGAATTTACTCTTTTTATTTAACTGTCTTTTTATTGTTCTCCTTCATTGCTTCCTAAAGTACAAAAAAGTTCCCCTTAGCCACTCATAGAGTCTCATGTTCTTCTTCCATGCAATCATTTAAATAAAAGCAGGGAAATAGAGACAATTCACCATTATAACTCCTTGTTATCTTTTATAAGAAAAGGAATTCAATAGTAGAGCAGATTAGATACATGAGCAGGAAACTCTATCCCAGTAGAAGTAAGCACAGGCATTTTACTATAGCATCGCAACTGTTATAACAACTTCCCTGCTCATGTGTCCTGCTCCTATAATAGCCCCCTGCCTCTAATGTTCCTTGTTTCTGCCCCCAGCATCGTGTTGGTTCTTTGCAGGTACAGCTTAATTCATTGTCAGGGAATGGTACTTTTGAAGGAGGATGGATTCTGTGAGGTGCAGTTTATAAGTGTGAAAGCATGTTATTTTAAAAACATTCCCCTTAGTGAACATCAGGAAGTGATCCTTGAACCTATGGGCAGTCCGACACAAGAACGTGAGGGAATAGAGACCAGGAGGCAACATCAGATGGAGCAGGCAGGGAGACAGGAGACTGGGGTGGAAGGGAAAGAAGATATACAAGAAAGGAGGTCAAAGCTAATTTTTGGCTTCCCCATTCTAACATCCCCAAGGCAAAGGGTTTACTCTGTCTGTGACCTACGGTATGCAGCGTTTTAAAATCCTGTATTTCACTAAAATTAAAAATTCTGAGAACACCAAAACTGAAAAAAAAAAAAAAGTGCCCCACTGTCCAGGTTCTCAGATTCTTGACACTGGTGCTCATAGTTTCCTACAGGAAGCTTATTCTCATGTGTGGTATTGATACAGGAAAATATTTACAGAAACCACAGACCTAAATCTTTAATTTATATGTCAAATCAGAAGATACTAGTCAATTTTTTTTCTTTCCCTTATCTATTGTTTAAATTAATATTGTTATTGTAGAAAGTATTTTCTAGTTAGTACAGTTCTTAATTTGAAGGTATCACATCTGAGGGAATTTAAGGAATCCTGCTTCCATCCTTTGGTCAGTGTTAGAAGCACAGTAAACTGATGAAAAGAGACTTCTTTTCAGTCTGGCTGTGCACAATGTTTTTTTCATGAACACCTTTTTTTCCAAGACTTTTAAGGAAGTAGTTTCATTCCCAGTAAGAAGCCAAGCACTTAACAGCCTGTTGACTTTGAAAAATTCTGAGAATTAATTAAATGGATTATTGGATAGACTTGAATCAAGAACAAATTGTTTTTGACTCAAAGTTCAATCATTTCTGTTCACACCAGTTAGTTGGTTTTAAATTAAGGATATGCTCCAGTGAGTTTATAGAAACCTGTGAACGATCAGTTAACTACACAGGTATCTGTGGGGTAATGTATTAACCTGGGCTATCAGCATGTCATTAGGACAAAAAATTATAAAAGTTTTAATAACTTCAAGACAAGATAGAATCATAGAATCATTTATGTTGGAAAAGACGTTAAGAGCATCGAGTCTAACTGTAAACCTAACACTACCAAGTCCACTGCAAGATGGGTTCTAAAAACGCTTGGAAGTGAAATAAAGCATTGATAAACTAAATATGTAATCTCTTATGTGGATTTCTATAAAGGTAAACTTTGTAGGAAAAAAGCCAAATAATGTAGTAGAATTGGGTTTTTTTCTTGATCTCAAATGTTTCAATAGTCAAGAGTTAATATGTAGAATACGGAAATCAGGCTAAGAAAACAGCAGAGAGGTACGAAGGGACAAATCCCCAGAGTGAATATGTGCTAGAGAAATATTTATTTTAAAATAGGTCACCTTTGCATCACTTCATTGATAAATGCTGCCATTATTAATGTTGTGATAGTGCCTAAGAATATCAACTCAAAACTGAAGTACTTGAACAGCTTTTCAGAAACATAATAAAAACCCCGTCCCTTCCACAAGGTACTTACTATCCATCTGCAGACAGTATGAAAGGTAAACAGACAAGTAGGAAGGGAATAAAAGAAGAGAATGAGGTAAAGGTATCAAGAGAGTTCAGCAGAAAAGGGGTGTTTCAATGCTTACTTCACTTGTTTAGTACGAACACATACCAAGTATAGCTCTGCTCATGTTTGGTGGGTAGTACTCAGAAGAAACAACCCCTGCTTTCTGCTGCCACGTATTCATTCTGTAATCCTGTACAAAGCTATTAAATTTCCTTTCTCATCAACATAGCAACTCTTTCAAAAATTCTTGAATCTCATATCAACCTAGAAATAAAAGTTGATAATAATAAGCCTTTTGGAAGATGTTCCTGTCCCACAGCTGAAAAGCATGACACTATATAATGTGTCCAGCTGGGGATCTATATAATGTGAGCACAGTAGTTTATTGGGTCGCTTTCAAACTAGCAAGGCACTGTTTAGTATATTGTATTAATATGTATTAATATATGTAGTAATACATATGGTAATGTATATATCCTTATAGTATAGAATATAGATAGATAACAAGAAAGAGCATTCCAGATGAATATAAACCTTTGCAAATAGCCTCAGTTTAAAAGAGCTCTGACACAATCGTCCACTGCAGAATATGAAGGAAAGGTGTAAAAGGTGTGCTGCATTGGTATAGATTGTTCTATAGATAGTTAGTTTGAGTATTGGCAACTGCTAGGTTATCCCACTGAAACAATATCTGTAATCATATTCTAGCCCTACACACAAGTAGACTGCTTGACCTATAACCCATGCGATGTAGAAAAAGAGGCACCTAACATTGAACTCTAAATAACCTCACTGAAAGTTGTTTACATGCAGGTTCTTTGCAAGACCTTTTTTCTTCTCCTTAACAATGATATCGTGGGAAGCATTTTGATGGGAGAACATATTTTTTCTGCTGAGTTATCACCTCTTCTTCTGAATATCGGTAAATTTCTTACTGATTACTGTCTGAAAGGAATGATCTGCTGTATGCTTGCATGCTTGGAATTAGACAAAGGACACCTAGGACAAGAAATGGGAATGCTTTCTGGTTGTCTATGCCTCCGAATCAAAACAATTAAAAGTGTAGATTGTATTGTCCCCATTTAATAACTGTCACATAGTACCTAAGGATCTCATCTTTGAAATCATTAACATAAAATCCTGTCATGATGAGATATAGGTAAGAGGTATTTTAGCCTGATATGCCTGTGCCCAACACACAACAGAAGACAACAATCTGCTGCCATTTCTCTTTGAACTGAACATGGTCCTATTTGCACATCCCTGAAGAATTCAATGCAACAGATTGTGCTTCGTACCAGATATGCTTCCCTTGGTCTAATCTGAACTGGTGAATTTTTCCGTCTCCTGGTAACTGTGAGACAAGTCACATGTTTTGTCCAGACACTTAAGATTTTACATCTTTAAAAATCATTACTTGGTCCCAGATTGACTGAAAGCTAATAAAAAAGTGTCACCATCTGCCTTCTTAACAGATCCTTATAACAATCCGGAGAAAATGCTTCTTCCACTTTAAATGAGTTAACACAGCTTCTTGGAGTAGTCTATCTCAATAGCCCACTGACTGGGCATGACTAAGAAACTCACTTAAGAAACAGAGTAGATTAGATCCTTTATCAAAGGAGTGTGAAGGCAGTGATTGACCCAATAAAGGAACAAGCACACAACACAGTTTAGGTCTGGAGGAGGGAGGAGGATGTCCCTTGATTCCAGGTGCTTCTCATTGCCTTCATAAGGACATGTACGAGTCTGAGGGGGTAAATGATAATCATAGTCTCTATTTCCCCTGGCCATTAACTGGTGAGGGTGAGGTATGAGAGAGCTCATGGGTTCCAGAAGTTCCTCTGAGGTAGGTGGTGGGTAAGCCCTAGCATGGCTCATGATAGAAATGGCCCTGTAACATCTGAAGGATTTGAACCTTCACTGTGCTTCCTCATCTCTCCCCCCATTCCTCCTCACAGCAAGGAGAGCTGGATTCATCATCAGTATGATTCACACTCTGACAGTCAGTGGGTTCATTACATGGCAAAAGTTCACTTAGATGCCTAAGTGGGAAAATTAAATATTTCAGGGACATTTCTCTTCACAACATCAACACTAACAAAAGTCATCACCCACCTCTTTGGATGGATTTCTGTCATCTTGTTCTTGTATTCCTGCATGTTACCATCTATGATTCTGTACTACAAACGTATTCAGAATATAGGCTAGATTAATAATTGATTCTGAAGTGACTGAGCATGGAAAACTATAACTGGAAGAAAAATAAGTATTTCAGAATGTAACTGAAGTCTTCTCTGAAATACTGCGGACCAAATATTGTTTTGATTCAGGAATACAGGAAAAGTATGCTGGGTTCTGCTGAAACTTTGAGGTACACCGGTAAAATGACAATTGTATAGTGCCCATACTACCCTGCATACCTGTAATACCTTGGCTACTAGATGATCCTATCAACTTCACATGTACAAAGTATTAAAAAATTTATTTGGAGTACTACAAAAATGAAAGTCTCCTTGGATTTTTTTGACAATTGCCAAAGGATGTTCAACATAATCTTTATAACTTCTGGTCCAGTGAGAGACAAATATTTCATTAGGATGCATCTTAAGTACCAAACAATAGAGGGCTGGACTTATCTAGAGTACACCTGAATCCCAACATTGCGATCTTGTTAAAACAAATGGTTAAAACAGATGGTTCTGAGTGAGTAAAAGCCTGAGAGTTGAAATGGAAGCGGAATTATAATATTTTCTGCATCAGTTATTGCAGATGTCTACTATTATAATAATGACCCTGTTCCATACTTCACTATATATATTGGGTGGTAAAAGGTGTTGGACATGTAGGTTCCAAGAACAGAAATACATCTTTTATATTCAAAAAAGGCTGCACGCACTTCCAAATCTAAGCATTTTTCAAAGCTTTAATTACCATATCAAGTCAATCGGTAAGAAGGGAGGATGGCAGGTGTAAAGAATTAGATAACTAAAAGAAAAGGAATCAATGTTATTAAGAAGAAGAATTCTCTAATGAATCTACTTGCTATTCTGCAGGAAGAGAGCATCTGGATACTTGCAGAAATAAAACATATGGCAATGTATTTGTAAGATGGTGAGATACATATTCTTTTAAATATGTTGAAAAATATGGCAGCTAATGTACACTTTTTTATAAATGTCTATAAATATTTATCAATGAAATATATTGAAACATCTACTTGTCAAGTACATGTTTTCTCTTTAGAAAGAGAATTCATAATGTGAAATGCTTGGTAATCTTCCTAGATGACTCAGAGGAACAAGTTTTCTGAGCAGAATTATAAGTCTATGACTTCTGTTGACTTCAACAAGAGATGGATTTTCATTTTAAAAGTACAAAAGTAATACTGCATTGTTTCTGTAACTCACCTTGAAAACCATCATCAGTTAGTCACCCTTATGCTGGTACTCTTGATTACATCCGGAACTGCAGTAACTATCCAGACAGACAAAAAGGCTCTTTTCAAATACGCTGGCAGAGAGGAAAATTTCTTCCTTCTATAGCCAAGACTATGGTCCTCCCAGTCAGTTCTGACTGATAGGTCCCCATTCTGCTGGGAAGCAGTCAGTTTATCTTCATCCTTACTCAAAATCAGAGAAGAGGCTGGCAAGATGAAAGGAGGATGGAGAGATGGTTGTTTACCAATTTGCCATTGTGGTGGGGAGTGTTTGTCTGTGGGATACTCTCTGTCAGAGTGATTTGTAGATGAAGCTAAAGGTAATGAGTGTCTCCTTGGTCTCTGTAGAGGCTGTTTAGAAATAAATGGCTCCTCCTTTTCACTCAAAACAAACTAAGTAAAGATGTTCTTCTGTTTGTGATTTCCTAAGGCTGAATGTAGGAAAAAGATTGTCAGATTGTCTTGTTCCACATCCAAACAATAACCTTAAAGGGATTCTGAGATAATTTCCCCTTAGTTACTCTTTCTGTCCGGGTAAGAGAGATTCAAATCAGAAACACATCAGGCTTTATTAAAATCTCCTGATTCTCATGACCCAATTTGAACTTCTGAAATGAAGGTGTCTGTATCTGAGGTGTCCATCTTGACTTACTCAGTAAGTAATGGGAAAATGGGGGCTGTTAGCTCTTGATCTACCCCTTTCTAAGACACCTAGACATCCAACAGTATCCAGATATACTACTCTTCATTCACTGGGTTCTGTCATTTTTCATTGGTAAGATTGATAATAGCAATGATCAGGAAGTAAGTCAATAAAACTGTGGTACATCTGTAAGTTAGTCAAACATCTTGGAGCAGGACGAGCCAGAGGAAAATCCACTAGGAAATATGTATTTCTATTTTTTAAGCTATAGAAAAAAGACAACAAGTTGAAATTAATCCAAGGATTAAGAGTGCTTTCATGAAAAATATTTCCTCCACTGTGTGTACCAGAGTATATTCAGTTAGACATGTCATCCACCGTGGTAGCTGGTGCAGACAGCCTCAACAAGTCACCTAGGAGGTTTTTGTTTATTACCTCCTTCACTCTGCTTTAATGTGGGGGGAGAAATATGCACACACAAATCATGACTGACATGCTTTCTATTGCTAGACATGAAAGAGACTTTTCTGCATCTAAGTGTTTTTAGGTAATAGACTTTACATGGCAATGGAAGCCACTTGGAAATATTCCTAACACAAGAAGAAGAAAGAAACCTTCTTAGTCATCAGATTTTCCCCTTTTCTCCCACTCTTCTTTTATTTTTATTCAGCTTTTACACAAACTTATAGCATTTGTACTGGTTTTGGCTGGGACAGAGTTCATTTTCTTCACAGTAGCTCATGTATGGTCCTAAGTTTTGGATTTGTGACCAAAACAGTGTTGATGTTTCAGCTGTTGCTGAGCAGTGCTTACAAGCATCCAGGCCTTCTCTGTTTCTCACCCTGTCCCGCCAGCGAGTAGGCTGGGGGTGCTCAAGAAATTGGGAGGGGACACAACTGGGACAGCTGACCCCAACTGACCAGAGGGTATCCCATACCATATGACGTCATGCTCAGCAATCAAAGCTGGGAGGAAGAGGGGACATTCAGAGTGATGACATTCATCTTCCCAAGTAACCATTATACGTGACAGCTCCCTGCTTTCCTGGCAATGGCTGAACACCTGCCTGCCCATGGGCAGAAGTGAATGAATTCCTTGTTTTGCTTTGCTTTGCTTGCATGCGCAGCTTTTGCTTTACATATTAAACTGTCCTTATCTCAACCAAAATTTTTCTCACTTTTATCTGTCTGATTCTCTCCCCCATGCCACTGCAGGCAGAGGTGTGAGTGAGCGGCTGCATGGAGTTCAACTGCCTGCCAGGGTTAAACCACAACAGTGTTATATTAATCAGACCATTTTGGACTGTGGTTTGACTATGTACGAAATTCCTAATTTTTTTTTTTATTTATTTAATGAAAATTACTCCCTTGGAACCTAGATTGTACTCTGTAATTATACTACTATCCAGAATTTTAAAAATTATAAAAATTTTATATGAAAGTATTGTTTGTGTTCGGCAGTTAATTTTGAACTTCATTATCTTGACAGATTTAATTTTTAAATACAAGCAATTAATCACTTTCCAAAGACAGATATTTAGTTTAAAGCCATTAGAAATCTGAAAAATGTGTCCAAAGCCAATGCAGTATAATAACTATCTTACTTTTATGTCACTTAAAATACACTTTATGTCACATAATGAAAAACTTGATTGGGAAAAAGAAATTACTTCCTGGTTAGAACCACCTGTCTCCATAAAAAAGTTTCTGAATTAATTATATAACCTTTTAAAAGTAATCATGGAAATGCAGATACATCCCCAATGAATCAAACGCACAAAACCTATGTGAGTGGTGCTTCGATTCTCTGAGGTGGCCTTTGCTTCCCTACATGTCACTTTTAGCTGGTAGTCACAGCTGTCTTGTGGGGAGCAGAGTGCCCCATAACATATAGGAGCCCCATCACGGAGCTGTAACCCGTGGCACCCGTATCTGTGCAAACATGGAGCAACGGGACTGGTCC
Organism: Charadrius vociferus; assembly: GCF_000708025.1. Lineage (NCBI taxonomy): Eukaryota > Metazoa > Chordata > Aves > Charadriiformes > Charadriidae > Charadrius > Charadrius vociferus. The sequence continues at coordinate 648,892 of NW_009648712.1, read as the reverse complement.
TACCTGGGAAAGGAATCGTATATGAGATGTTAAAAAGCAGTTGGAGGAATCCATAGCACCTATTGTTAACTAACATATAAGACACTCTATTTCCTCTGCTGCATCAAGGGCTTTTAGGTGACAGACTCCACATGGCAGGAGGAACTAGAAGGAAATATCCCCAACAAGAAGGAGAAAGGAAAAAAGTATGGCCAAAGGAGTGGATTTTGAAGGTGCCATTTCCAGCCATGTTCTAAATGGGTAACAGCAAGATCAGATTATGTTTGTTAAGGCAAGGAAAGTACACTTCCATAATTGAAAAGTGAGTTGGCAGAATGTGCACAAATTTCGCTTGTGTGGATGGCTAGAAAAGAGTGTATTTGAGGCTAGAGTAACATTGCAATCACTAGTACGGCAGTGCAATTTAGTTTATTGGAAAGGTACATCACAGTTTAAACCAGCTACATCTCAACCAGCTCACTGAAGTGCAAGTGGCAACCCACCATGGCAGCACAGCCATCAGCACACATGGACTACCCAAGTATTTGCTTGTATTTGCTTTACATGACACGTTACAATTGGCCTCAGTGACTGTGAGGGGAAAATTTGTCTCCATATTGAGCTAACGGAGTAGAAATAAAATCAGGATAATATTCTACCACTGGTATTTTTTTGAATCTGTTTCCTTTTCTTTTGCAATGCCAAGAGAGGGGATTCTACTACATTTGTACTTCTAACCATCTGCTTAGCAAATTAAAGGGTAAGTGGAAGAGCTGCTGATATCAAGCAAGTGCATATCTTGAAGGAAAACTTTTCCATTTCTTTTCTTTTGAGTACTGTAACACACATTACCATAAATAAATTATAAATCTTTTTGTGCTCCAGTGGCTGTAAGTTGCTTCTGTGGAAAGACAAGAAGGGTACAGCATCCTTTTGGTGATTCCCTGTAAGAGTCTCCTGAAAGCCTTGACAAGTCCAGGGGCTTCCCCACAGCTTTTCCACATCCTTGGAAGCAACTCATCAGGAAGGAAAAAAGAAAGTTAGAGGCTTGTAGGTTCATGACTCTTCTTCATTCACAGGAGAGAGCACAGATAGGTGGCTGTGCATAGTGATAATAATATACTAATGGATTGTTTCAAAATAAGTACATCCCTCAAGACAAACTGGGATTGCTCCAGCTGTGAGACGGTAAGTAAAAAATGCATGTTCGTAATTACTGCCATCAGGTTACAAACATGACAGAAAGCACTGGAAAGTATGCAGACCTGCACATTTTGAAATGGGGTAAAGCTGCGTTTAGGTGAAAGTGGGGCATGGCCATGCAAATTAAGTGGTTTATCTTCCAAGCTGTGTAAAGAACAAGAGTCATATGGGTAGGTGCAGCAGTGGGAGGTTTGTTCACAGAGATGTGGTCAAAGAGCTCCTGCTCCCCATTCCATTTTGGCATGTCACTGACAGATGAAGAGATCCTGGCGGAAGGGATGCTGCAGGCTCATTTCTAGAATTTTTCACCTGTGTTAACGTGAGCCCTTAACCACCTCAGTGAAAACTGGGTAGACAGCAATACCACAGGGACCTTCTGGAACACAGAACCTTTTTTGATCCCTCTGGTTGCATACTCTTAAAGGCAGCTTGGAGTCACCCTCTGCTACAGCACAGCCAGCTGTTGTGTCTTCTGATATGTTGCACTTCATCGTAGCTTTGCACTATGCCTGAGGATAAGTAGCATTAAAGTATTTCTTTATCCCTATAGCAGTGGATAATAATGCCTTCCTGGACTTCCTACAGGCCATTGAGCTCTATAATGTATCTCGACAACTGTCAAAAAATACAGCTTGGTTGCTCGTGACTATGTCACATGGCTCCAAACACAAATCCTTACTTTTATTTTTGACAGGATCTTAAAAGCAGGGAGGTAATATAACCCTGATTCCAGCCCAACAGCTTATCCAAGCGTGGAGGATGCAAAACCAGCTTTGTGTAACTTAGTTCCTTTTGATGGTTGCTTGGCTGTTTGTATGCATGTTTTCACTCCTTTGCTGTCTCCTGTGTGCTCTTAATTTTTTATTTGCAGGTAAAAAAAAATCTCTTTTATTGTGTTACATACAAACTGAGGGGATAGAGCTGTCTTGCCAGGCCAACGTTGTGCTGAGATGTGCAGAATGAAGGATCAGAAGACCTTGACATAGTCTGTGGATATAGCTGTTGCATTTTATTGGTTTGCTGTTAATGAGGTACTATTGAAGAATTTGGAAGCATGGCCTTGAGAATCATTTAACATAATGAGTCATCCAAATTTAACCTAATTACAAAAACACATGAAGAAACTAAAGAAGTTCTCTGTTGAACTGCAGAAAGTAGTTTGTATTGTTTAATACAAGGTGAAATGTCTGCAGGTGCTTAACAAAGTGACTCAGAAGCTCAACAGGAGAAAAGTTAAGCTGCATTCCAAAAAGTGGATACCCATAATGATGATGGTTTTAACTATTTTCTGAAATTTTTCAAACAATTTAGCAGAATTATTTTCTTTATGATATATGAAAAATTATTTAAGATGACGTTTCATTCATGTTCATTGGCAGGTATGTGGCAGTGTGTGGGGAAGGGTGATTTAATTTTGCAGTACAATTCAGCTCTTTTACATCATTATGGTAGTACAAACCAAGCCTTAAAAAAAAAAGCTCAATTAAATATCTAATGATTATATCTTCAGGGGGAGAAACTTCGTTGTGAGTGTGTAGCAACGACCTCCAAGGCCTCTTCCCTAGATACTAGTCACTTGGTGAAGAGCAAAAAATTACTTGTTCTGTTTGGGCCATCTGTACTTTCTCATAACACCTATCGTGGGTCTACTGAAACAATCTGAAGCAGCTCTGGGGATCTTAGCCAGAGCCTCAGGGAAAGGAGGGTGGCAGAGTCAGAGGAAGGAAGCCCAAAGAATGCTTGAACTGAAAGTGTAAATACAATATAACACGACATGTAAACAGAAGTTCCACATATTGGATATTTGAATCCTCTCATAAAGGTAATGGCTCAGCTGTAGCCTTGTCGGATTTTCAGCACAAGATAATCGTGATATCGTGCAGATACTCCAAAAGAGAATGACCTAAAGTGTTGCGAGTTGCTAAAGAAAAGGCTCAAAGTCTTACATAGTTTAGAATAAGACTGAGGCAGAACACATAGTAGTCTTCAAATCTATAAATGGCTGCTGCAAAAAGGGAAACAAGCTATTTTCCAGTGTCCAGGGAAACGAATAATAAGCAACTGGCTTAAGTAAAATAAGATACATTTCTAATTTAAAGGACAATTAAGTCCTGGGAAACATTAAGGCAGTTCTTCCATACAGGAAAGGTTTTTGGTAAGAGCCATTTATCAGTTAAGAGATAGTCCCTCTGGATGGATTTTATAACATCTGAAGGTTCTTTCCAGCACTGCGACTCACTATTCATCATCTTAGAAGATAGTCTTGTATGCTTCTTATACCATTGTCTCTGACTGTATCTTTATGGGGAAATTTAAATGTCTATTTTGAAGTCATACACAACCAGTCAAAACTATATTCATTTTCACGGTTGTTACTCTGTCTTGCACGAAAGTTTTTATGCTGTGAACAGTTATGCTAAATGAATGAATGAATGATTCCACTGGGAAAGGAGGAGCTTCTGGATTTTTTTTCCCCAGTTTTACAAACAAGGATTTTATATTTAAACAAGAGTTGAGTCTTTCTATAACAGAGTCAGGGGGTAAGAATTGGCAAGAGTCCCTCAGTATTTCAGAAACACTCATATTGCTTAGCTCTATGTAGAAGCCTTCTGGGGTATGCCGTCAAGTCTGGAGGGGACAATTTTAACTTTCTGAAGAAACACCCTTTTAAAGATAAAATAAGTGTCATGAAGAAATCGTAACAGTTAGTTTGTGACTTAACAAAGCATATGACAGTTGACTCAGCTGTTGTCAGAGATGCACGAAGGGGGAAATGCTGCTAACATTTCCCAGAAACATCAGCGACATCTTAAAATGAAGTAAACCACATCAAGAAATAAATATTTCCATATTATGAATGTTTCCTGTGAATAATGTGTATATTTTTCCCAAGGAGTGCACAGTGATTATCTGTAAAATGTTGTACCTTGTGATAATGCCGAAGTGGCAGAAAAATATTAAAGAAAGCTTAGGCAAAAGGGTGAGTCATGTGTTCGCCTCAACTAAAAATTCTTTGAAAGTGCCCATGAATATTTAATAGCACCATAATAAGATTCTATTTTTCTGCACATTTAAATGAGCAAAGTTTTGGAAGGTTAGCTTTGAACTTGGGAACCTCCTACTTTACAAATAAGTGTGCTGCTGCATGCCTTAGGTCAAGGCATTAGAGGATGGCCTGTGCATGTGTAGGGATTTCTTCCTATGGCTGCTTTTTCTGCTGCTTTGGACTATGGCCTGTCTGCTAGAAGGTGGGCTGCTAGAAGTTACAGTTGCTCACTGTTCAGATTTACAACTTTGGTAACAACTGGTTACTGAAGAACTTGCAAGTTCCTCACTTATTAGTCCCCCAATTTTGGTGGAAGTTCAGTTCCAGTATTTGTTAGTAGATCTGATTCAAAGCCTAGGCAAGGAACACACACAAAAATTGTATATGTCTTTCCTTTTCTTCATTTCACCACTGATCTTAGTTCTGTGAAGGCAGAGCAATGCGAATGTCTTTAGGGAAAAGCAGTTAGGAAAGACATCCCAAATGTACTGGGATTTTATAATTTTTTTTTTAGCTTTCTGCATTAGTATCTTAACATAATCTTCTCTCACAGGTGAAAGAAGGAAACTGCCAGGGAAAGCTTCTTGTGGTCTAAATGACTGGAACCAAGACATACTTAACAGTAAGAAACAAACCAGTTTCTTCTCATCAAGTATTTATTGCTGGTTTCTTTGTGACCTCATGTCCCAGGAATGGCATCGTGCCTGAGGTACAATTCTTCTGAACATTAGAAGTGAGTGTATTTAGCCCTCTCTACTACTGTATTTTCAGTGTAGATATATGACGCAGAATTTCTCCTTGAGTGCAGAAATAAATAATCTTAAGCTATTTTTATATTTGAGAAACAGCAAAAGGATGGAAGTCAGACTGCAGATTGTGGCTGTCCAGTGTTTAAGAAAACTCAGCTACACTGAACATTTTTTGGAACTAAATATTGTTGGAGAAACGAAATCTTTCGACCCTGTAAAATGAGAATTTACGAGTGCAAGCAAACATTTTGCAGGCTTATTCTTCAGTGTTTGGGGGATCATTTGCTTTTTCTGAAGGTAAGTATTTAGACATAAAACAAATGAAACAGGAGCTACAAACTGAGCTCAAAATCCTTGTGATGGAAGCAACAGCAGATCAGCATTCAGCTACCAGAGTCCTTGAGTTCAGTGAGTATCCAGTAGCAGATACGTTTCCAATAAAGATCACTGGCTAAAGCAGCAGTTAATGAGACTAACTGTGCTGATATCTCAGGGATTTATGGGTCTGCCTTTTTGACAATAAAGAGATTCGTCAGTACAACAAAGCTGAGAAATCAGCGCTAAGGCAAATCTGTTTGTCACACAAAGTAAATCAGTTGTCGGTAACAGACTCAGGAGGCAAGAAGGTTATGTATGATTTAATTAAATAGCATCCAGGAAAATAAAAGACACATTTTACAGTAAGAGCTAAATGAAGAACTAGGTTTGGCTTAATTTCTTGTTCAGATACATCTTGTGACTGAGATAAGTGATTATGAGGTGGAGGCACGGCCTTCTGCAAAGTAGGATATTTAAACCATTTTCTCGTCTGTTGCTGAAATCCCAGTGGTTTTCCCAGCCCAGTACCACTCTCTAACACTAGTATCTGTAGCAGAGGAAGGGGAAGAAGGCTGTGGCTTTGCACTAATCCTTAAATATTAGAGGTACTAGTGCTCTGCTTGGGGAGAAGGGGAGAGGGCTAAAATAAAAGTGAGACTTAAGAGTACCCATGGTTTCCTCAGACCTCTAAATTCCAGCCTAAAAGCCCAGCCTAAAATCAAGCATATGTGGAAGCTGAAGGAGTTTGGATTGGGCAGGTAGAGGCTACCCACATTATCATCCACAACTGGGTCCTGCATTCTGTCAGAAGTGCAGCTCTGGGAATGAATCTCCCTCCTGATGATGGTTTTTGGTTCGCATTGCTGTGCAGTCTTGAAGCATACACATGGAATGCCTTTCGGATGAAAGTAAACTGAACATGCATTGGGAGTACATTTATTAGGATCAAAGGAGAGTTGGTCTGAAATAATTCTCAAGAATGTTGCAGTTGGACTATGATCTTGTACAGGAAACCACCAAAGTTGGAGTTTCGGTTGTGGTTGAAGACTTCAGAATAACAGTTTGGCTTTAGATCTGGTTCAGGGGGAAAACTGTCATTTGGGTCAGATTTGCTCTAAAGCCATGACAAAAATTAATGTTTTAGATAATGCAGTTTCTTGGCACACATCTTTTAATAGTACATTGTACATGTAAGCATATACTATATACATATTCTTAATTATTATTTTACTATGGTTCTGATTCTGATTCTTCAAAATAAATGCTTATGCATGAAAACAAAACAAGGCTGTATTTCAGCTAAAAGCATCAGACATTTATTTAAGTAACAAATTACTTTTCATAACAGAGACTTGAGATTGTAAGGAAACATTAACAAGTCATCTTGAGGAGTCTAATAGTGATTAGATTTCATAAAAAGAAATATTAGTTATTTTTTGTCTCCACAAAATTTCTGCTTTGTGGTTTAGACTTCTCCACTCCCCCTGTAAGGGATCTATCTCCATAACCTCACAGAGATGGTCCTCTTTCCCCATGTGTCCACCTGTTTCCCTAACGACACTGATGCACTGCTTGCACCTCCCCTACCTAATCTAATCATTAAAACAGTTGCATGGCAAAACTTTAGGTTTAGGTTTTCATTCACTGCTCAGATGCACTTTATTTGCACTTCACAGATACCAAATTGGTTTACATGTCCAGCAGAGATTTTCCTAGTATACGGAATATCCCTGAGTTATTTGTCTCTTTCTTTTGTCTGCATAAGGGCACATGGGGATAACAACAGCCATGGCCAAGCTATGTCTCATTTTATAATAGCAATCTTGCACGTCAGTGGGGATCCTTTGAAAGACTGCGCCTGCAGAGGTTTTCCTGTTTCTCAAAACCAGCTGTAGGTATGGGAGGGACTGGCTCTTGATCCACAAGCTGAGTAGAACAAAGCTAAGCTATAATACAACAGGGAATAGGTGCTTGCAAAACAGTGTGTTTATCGAAGGATGTACATAGTTGGAAGGCCTAGTGTATATGAAGCAAATTATAAAACTCTCATTTTGCAATAAATCATTTTGTAACTTTGCACAAGCATGAGGATGGTACACTGGCATTTCTACACGATCAAGTTTAAGATAACAGATTTTTTTATTCAAGAGGTACCTGCATGAAGTAACTTTATGTTCCTGGAGATTTGGACTTGGCTCTTTGTCCAGCTGAGTTTTCTGTTTTTCTGGAAGTTTATCTTGCTGATAGTTACTCAGTTCAGTGGCGTTTGAAGTGTATTGTAGACTATTTCAAGAAAGTCTGTATATGAAACTACCTTGGAACAAATACAATCCTAGCGTCTCTCTGTAGCTCACTTGCTATACAATGGGACACTCTTCTGGTACTTGTCAGTAATGTAACTTTTCAAAGACTGAGGAGACCGCCTTGACCCGTAGCTCGAACATTGATTCATGAATATAAAACTCATGGGAAGAGCATGGAATTGAGCTTTGCCACAAGTACACCACTGAAATCACGGTGTGAACTTTCAGTTTTATAACAATGCCCTTGAAAAACTACTGCTGTGCATTTGGCAAAAGTGCACATTTTGGCTTACTGTTTTGTTAAATACCTTCTTTTTTTTCTGACATACAAAAGAAGAATCTACAGATGAGATTTAATGATGTATGGTAAAAACCTTTCCTCTTCTATACTTTAAGCAAGACTATGTAAAGGTCACACATTGTGTAAGATTTTTAAATCAAAATGCCTAATGTAGACTCTGTGGGTGGAATTTATCTCACTAACTGACTAAAAGGTAAACATCTTTACTTTCTTTGTAGTCAATGGTGAAAGGCGGGCACCTTTAGAAGAGTGACTCATTTTGTCCAAAGTGTCTAGCAAAGCAGGATAAATTGTCCCCTAAAGATCCTCAGCTCTCTCCATTGACTGCAGAGGAAGCCTAAGAGATAGCTTAGTTGAAGATAGATCTGAGGTCAGGGATATCCAAAGCATTTTAGAGTCAGCAGGAGCAGGCCCTTCATGTGCTTGAACAAATTCACAAGTTTTTAATGCTATACTGTCTAAATGAGGAGTCTGGTAGCCTGAAAGCCCTCAAGAGATGGAAACACAATGCAAAGCCACCCCCAAGGCCCTGGTTAAGGGGACCTGGCCAGTCAAGAAAAAAGTTGATATGACTTATCTCTCTAGTTACTACAGTGAGCAGCAGCATTCAGGATTAACATGGGCACACCTCAGTCTTCTCTTTCCCAGGTTTATATCAAGCCCTTTTTCTCAGCGTTGAGGCATCTTCCTCAGTTTATCATTACTCACCAAACAAACCTACTTCCTTGGGAGAAGCAAGCTGAGACATGCACTGTAGGGTGCATGCTTTAATCTAGTGGTTAGAATATTCACTTTGAAAATATTCTTCTCCTTTAAGAGTTACCTTAAATGTATTTGCTTTTCTTCTGGATGAGTTTCAAAGTGCTTTCTAAGCTTTTCTGCAGTCATACAGTTCTTTCCTATGGCATCTGAATGTTAATTAACCCACTGACATGGAGTACACTAAGCAGTGTTTGGAACAGAAGACATTTCTGCCTCAGTCTTACTGCTAAGGAAAGGGCTGTGAATCCTGATGATTGCCTAACTATAGGCACCACAATCAGAAGGTCACAACTAGAAGGACAACGGATACCTGCTCAGAAAATACCATAGAGCTCTCCAGTAGCTGTAGATATTTAGTTCAGCAACCAGGTGCCCCAAATGGAAATTTTCCAATCACAGTTTTTAACAGCAAACCCATATCTGTGCAGAACAGACATTTATACCAAGCTATGGAGCATCTGACAGGTTTTATTGTCAAGATATGCATAAACTTTTTCACCTTTGAGCCTGCAGCATGTTTGAAAATATTTCCATGATAATTAGCAACTTTCTATGTGTCCCAAATTATGCCCTAATTCTAATTAGATGTGTCATTAGAGAATCCAAATCTGCTAAATTATCTTTTTGAGTTGATTAACTTTCCCCTTCGTATACCTGATTTAAAGTGGGAATCTAATTATCATCTCTTTCCTGATTCAAAGCTCTGAAATATTATATGTTCTTAAATTACTCACCAGGGAATGTGCACAGTGATGGTGCTGAATGGCATATTTCACAAGTGTTATACTTGCCATATAAATTATTATTAAATTATATTCCCTGGAGTGTATGCGGTGACATCTGGGGTTGCTTCAGGCATTTGGAGTTCCATGTCTGTTACCAGATCACTATGGTTTCAGGCAGCTAGAGTAATACCATCTGTAAATTAATAAATGTCACCCTTCTGTGCTACTTCCCTTCAATCCACATTCATATCATGCCTTTCATAGTTTGATTTGCTTTCTGCAAAATTATCATACAAATACATAAAAATTCACTGTTTTTCTGTTGTGGGGGGTTTTTTTTATGTACAAATGCCATAGAAGGAACTTAAAGTTCTGTTTGCAATAACATGCAGTTCTAAAAAGCTATTTTATTCTGTCTTTTTTTTATAATATGGGGATTTTCTCATTTGTGTCAAATTCCAAAGCAAGCTGTAAGCTGCTGATTACTTGATGATTCACAGTCAGTCTTGCCTTCCTGGAAATAAGAGAATCGACTACCTTTTTGATAGGAATGAGGGTTTCACAAGTGCTTTTCTTAGCAAATGAGAATTTTTAAGGAGAAAAAATGGCAGGAAAATAACCAGTTTCTTTGTGCAAATCTGACTGAAGGGAAATCCTGCTTCATGTTTTGGAGAACTGTGTTGTTCCTTTAGAGAATGCATATCAGCATGCATTTTAATGAAACTTTACAGTATGTAGCTTCATGTTTAAAGTGTAATTTTAGCACAGCCGAGATAAAATTCAGTCTTTACTTAGAACATACCAGAGAACAGGCTTAATGCTGTAGTAGAGGCAGTAGGCAAAACCCATTTCTGTGCAAATGTTTGTAACCACACTTGTGCACGCAGTCTCTTTGTGTGCCCTCTCTGTCCTGCACCTGGGCGAATGCAAGCCATCGTTTCTGCTTGTGCTGGAAGCTGCCACACGTCCACATTATATACTGAGGCTAAGCTACGATCTGGATGAGCTTCAAGAGCCCCAAAGGGGAGAAAGTTCAGGTGCAAGCTATTCCATAGTGCAGACCAAAGCACGCAGCTCCCTGTAAGGTTGTCATTTCCCCATATCTAGCTATAGGGTCGCTTCTGTATAATTTCACTTCCTGGAGGTGTATCATGTAATCAGAACACCCCCCAGAGAGGACAATACCACCACCTGCTGCAGAAGCAATGTGAAGTCCCATGGCTGAGGTTCCCCCTGCATCCTTCTGGGCTTGAGGTGTAAGTTGAGCAGAAGCCAGGACAACATAACCATGAACCTTACGCTGTTTGCCTTCATGTTCTCTTCAAAAGAGCATTATATGGAGATATAACTTATACAGAAACTATAAACAAAATTATTTAATAATACTGGGTTGCCACATGGTGTATTGGGTGTAGGTGGCAAGATGTTGGCAGCAGGTGACTGCAGGGGTGACCTCTGAGAGTGCAAGACACAGCTGAGCCCCTCAGCCAGGTTGGTGGTGCTTCTGGGAAAACTTATTCAATAAAGAGCAAAATACTGCACAAACAGAAGAGGAGGAAAAAAGAGTGAAAATCAGCAGTATGAACACCAAGGGGAGAGAAGAAGGAGGGGGAGGAGGTGTTCCAGGTGCCAGAATAGAGATTCACCTGCAGCTCATGGAGAGGACCATGGTGGAGTAGGTTGTCCCCCTGCAGTTCATGGAGGAACCCCATGCTAGATCAGGTGGATATTTCCTGAAGGAACTGAAGCCCATGGAGAGCCCACACTGGTGCAGGGAAAAGTTTGAGGAGGAAGGAGTGGCAGAGAGGACCTGTTATGAATTGACCACAATCCCCCATTCCCCACCTCCCTGTGCTGCTTAGGAGAGCAGAAGGTAGAGAAGGTGGGAGTGAAGGAGTGAAGTTACACCTGAGAAGACAGTGAGGGGGGAAGGTGTAGCTTTAATTTTTGTCCTTTTTTTCTCATTACCTAAACCTATTTTGACTGGCAATATTAAATTAATTTTCCCCAAGCTGAGACTGTTTTGCTCATGATGGCAATTGGTAGGTGTGGGAGACCTCGGCTGGTCCGAGGGATCAAAATACAAGTTTAACAGTGACCCTGAACAGATACCCGTGTACCCTTGAAGAGACAGAAGAATCCTGAGAAGATCCGAGCAAACAAGATAAGGGGTGGCAAATATCCTGGCTTTTCCCAGAGCATGAACAGCGCGTGATCAACAATTGTATTGGCTGAATGGTGTGTGATGTGAGAGTGGATTGGGCAAAAGTAGAATATAAGCAACCAGCTAAGAGGATATAAAAGAGCACTGCTTGTAAAATAAAGGGACGATTGCTGTAACTGGATATTGAGCATCATGTCCGTCTCTACAACAACAGGTAGGTGATCTCCCCAGCTTTATCTTGACCATGAGCTTTTTCATCCTAGTGTCTGCCCCCCTTCCTTTGTGAGTGGCTGGGTGGGCGTCTGGCTGGCTGCTAGCTGAAGTCACACCACATGGCCCTGCAGAGAATTATGTCATTCCCTTTACTCCCTCTGGCTTGTTAATCAGCATTTTTGTGTTACACTTGCCTTCAACTACTTGTAAGCATGTGATTGCTTCCTCTGCAGCCTATGACTCAAGACATATACCTTTGTTTTAAAATTGTAATAGGCTGTCTCCCCTCTGTGCAGACAATATAGTTCCTCTGTCATCAACATATTTTGAAAACTAACCATGCTGTTAGGAAATAATGGAATTGCAATAGTAAGCCTATATTGATCTCAATTTCTGGTTTTGAATTAGATCTTGTTCCCAGGTGAAGACAGGAAAAAAACCCCACCAAACCTCTGCCATGAATGAAGATCACCACCATTTTAGGAAAGCAAGCAAAAGTAGCTTCATGGTAAGACAACAATACTGTACAGAGTGAAAGCCTTTAACACCACGTACCCTGTTCTGGAAAAGAATGTGTGCTGTTATTAAAATGTAATATGGAAGCAAGTTTTACATTCATGGTCTCCAACACGAGTTGCCTAAGCACTATGAGGTAAGAATGGTAACATGTCAATGGTTGATTTAAGAAAGAATTTACAAGTGGATAATGTAAGGCACGATGTATTTTTAAGGTAATTTTCCCATATATGACAAATGGAAGGGAAGAAAATATGGAAATGTTTACTAGAGAAATAGGTAAGCTACTGATTGAGACTTTCACCACTGTTAGACTAAAATGAATGACTATTTTTACTAGGCTTGATCACCCCATAATTCAGTCTTGAGAACAGTGAAACGTGTGGAAAGTTTAAGCTGATTTGGGATGTCCTTGGACCATGCTGTGAACAAAGGGGTACTGACTGATTCCTTCTGTATAGATTTCAAAGTCTAATTCCAATTAGTTTATTAGATACCAAAAAGGAGGAAGAAGGAAAGAGGAAGAAAATGTTAAATTATTTACTTATAGAAATTAGTCTAACATAGCTTGATGGGTTAGACATATATATAATGTATTTATCTTCATAATAACTACACACACATCCCTATATGTAACTGCTAAGGCTTCCAAATAAAATCCATACAAACTTATAATTTCTTACCAATTTAACAACTCATTGAGAGAAATAACTAGAACTCATTTTTCCCATGTAACTCCTCTGAAAAAACTGTCTCCTCTCATAACTTATCCCATTGCTAGCTGCAGATACCTTTTGTTCATTAAAATAATATGTATACAAGACATCACTTTACAACATCACTTGTATTTTTTAAACTATTACATATGCAATAGATTTACAGATGTTTCCAGTCATTGGAGAATGTTTGTATTAAAATCAGGTTAGATGTTTTAACTCTAACCGTGGCTTGATCACTTGAGTTCTGGTTTAATTCTGAGAACAATGAAAAATCAGTCTTTCAAAACTGAATATTCTTGCATTGAGAAACAGCAACATGACTGTTTGGTTACAATGACATTTACAGTGACATGGTAATCAGTTCTTGATAGTTCAGACATTAGAAAATAATAAGACCCTGTCTGTAAAAAGGTGACATAGGCACATAGGTTAAGATCCATTGTGTTACTGAGAGCAGGGAAGAATTCTTCTTCACCAAGGGCAGATATATAGCAGCAGATCAACTGTGGGATTTTTTTTGAGACCTAAGTGTATTTTAACACATCTGCTAGTATCCTTTTGGAATTAATAAAGTGGAGATTATTACTAAATTGTGTGTATCAGCACTTAGTAGATAGTCCTAACAGAATAGTGAGTCGACTGTATTATGCAAAGCCTTGTTTTTACATCAAACATTATGTGATACTTGAATATCACTGGCCTAAAATTATACGGGGTTGTATTGCAAGGCAGCATCCCAAATGAATGTTTTTTATAGCTAACCAAAGGGAAAGTAAATGAACATCATAATTCCCCCTTCCTTGTCAAAAAGACTGAGTTAAGAGTGGGTGGGGAGAGGCATAAAAAGAAAAGCAGAGGGGCACCGTCTACAACCTAAGGAGAAGTTTCTGTGTATTCAAAACATCATACCTCTTCAACTAGTCTAGTCCACAAGGATTTACCAGCACCACTACTGTGACTTTAATTTAGCAGCCCTAAAAAGCGTTCTGATTAGGTCGGATGAGAACAGGAAAATGAGGCCATCATATCCTTGTTTCTGAGCACCATCTGAATTTTCAGGCTATTATTCCTGCAATATCTTTGCTATTATGTCACCCTCCATGCCACCTTCCTTCTTTTTTTCCATTGAATGCAAAGATACAAAAACAAGCTCTGGCTCAGGAAGCATCTCAGCCAACGAATACTGTAAGCTGAAAGGCTTGTACAAAGAAAAGCAAAATTATATGCTTGTTATTCTTATATTCAGCCCCTACCAACCTTGAGTCTAGCCTAGTCTAAGGCTGACCTAAGGCTGCCACTCTTACATTTATGCATTTCCTCTTCTATTTTGTCTTTGCTTCAGAAAAAAGCACCTTAGCAAATCAGGACTGTGTCATCCCAAAATACACTGCTGTGAGGAGAAAATCCAAGAATACTATGCTTGGCCTGCCTGTTTCCCTGACAATTCCAGCTGAAGTTTGATAGGTCCTCGGAAATGTTCACTTTGCAAACAGGTCTCAGCATGCCTGCAGGAAACTATATTAGAGTCTCTATTAAAATTACATAGGGATATGATTCAGCACTCATTGAAACCCACAGAAATCCTGTCTTACAATGAATTGATTTTCGATTTTATCTCATTTTGCCTTTTCTGGGGGCCATACTCTTCTGCCATATCCTGCCCATTCACTAGGTCTCGCATTTGCTTTTATTCATAAGCCATCACCAGGGCACAGAGGTCTTTCATAGTGTTGGAGATTAGAGTGGCATGATTCATGAAGCAAACCACAGGACCTAGCAGAAAACTGTAAGCAATCTGGAATCAACAGGGACTATATACGTCATCTAGCTGTGGTACCCTGCTCCATCTGCAGTGCTCAAGAGATAACTGAACCTGAAAAAAACTCATATTAAAAAGGCACACTGTTAGAGCAGGTGAACAGAGTACTCAGAGGCAAGGATCGAAGTGCTCAAGGAGACACCAGTTTTGCTGGAGCAAAACTTCATGATCATAATGGAGAAAAAAATGGCAATTGGATCTGAGCCAATCCTAGTAGATCTGATTCAAAGGCCACCAAGATCAGTGGAATCCTTCCCATTTATCTTGATAAAATTGGACCCTGTGCCAGTGCAAGAAGCAATTACAAAAAAGTAGGAACATGTTTCAGTAGAAGGTTGTTTTGGTATCAGTTGTTGTTTTGCATGGTAAAAGTGGTTCCTAGATGTCCATGTACCTAAGGTACATGCATCTACGTTGAGAGAATGTATGCAAGAAAGTAACTGCTATAGTCCAACAGACTTTTCTGGGGTAGCCTGAGATATGCACATTTTTTTTCACCAAAGCTTTTTACTGTTTCAGGGGCTAAACCTTTGTTATTTGTGGTCCATTAGAGTCACATTATTTCCAAGCATATAATAGGAGGGCTTGCCAGTTTATAAATTTAAAAAAGAAAATAGGAGTTTATTACCTGGTGTTCAGAATAACAGTATGCTTTACGGACAACATTGGCCTTTGTAAAATTGTTCCCTACGGTGGTGTCTTTCAGTCTCGGGAGCTGATAAAGCCCTTATCAAATTCCACTTATATGTTGCTTCTGCACATTTGTTCTCTTGAATCCTGTCCTTAAATAGTTATAACCTCAGCAAGAAATTGGATTTGCAAGCCAGTTCTTCAGCTGATGTATAGCCAGTATACTTCCAATGAAAATCAATGGAGTTACAGTGATACAAATTGGCTAACAGTATCTCCAATAATTTGTGTGTAGGTGATTGTAGAGGCTTAGCCCTGATCATGGGATGGAGTGCAACGCGCTTCAGCCAGAAACCTTTGCAGCAGATATCTTTCCCTTGTCTGTGAGAAGAATATAGCAGTTTGACTAGTCTATCCCAAAAGCAAATTACAAATCCCTTGAACTAGCCCAGCTGCCTTGGACAGTGCATTTGTGAGGGGCAAAGCCCAGGATCACCCCATTCTCTACACCCACTCTCCACCAGCACACTTCCAGCCTGCTGGTTTGTGGGTTTTGGGGTGTAGGGGGTGTATTTCAGAGATCCTTAAAATCTGCTTGCCCTTTAGCACCCTATTCATATCCAGATGGCCGCAAAGGAGGTGTGAGAATTTCTGCTTCCCTTTAGCATTGTGAATGCACACTCTGTCCAAGTCACAGTCCACAAACAATATATGTTCAAAGTAATAGCAGCTAGAAGTATATGGCAATTTTTTGGCTGGCTCTTTGTCACACGTATTTTTGAGGCTATGCTTCTTCTTTATGATATAATTTATTCTTTCCATGATAGAAAACAAATTAACTATTAAGTTAAAGAAGAGAGAGCACAAGCCAGAACTCAAGACAGACAGCTTCTGCTGTACATGGTCCCAGTGAGTGATATCTTACTTTATGCATAATCTGTTGACTTTTGGAATTATTAATATATGATGGTATACCATTTTAAAGGTAATTTATGACATAAAATAAAGAAGTCATAATGGAGATCTTTGATGATATCTATTCCTTTGAGATGAAAGAAAAGCTACAATCATTTTTGCTGCCTCAAATTACACTTGTAGGTGGAGATTTATTCACAATTATACTGTTTTCATAAAGTTTAGCTGTTTGAATCCCAGTATTGGTTTATACCAGCCAGGTTTTTTTTATTGCATTATCAGTATGTTTATTGACCGTCTAACATATTTTCAAAACATTTTTTCAAGTGAAACATCTCACAGATTTGACAATGCTAGCGGCTTGATCCAAAGCCAGTCAAATGAAAAGAAAAACTCCCCTTTTCTTTATTAGGGCTTTGGTCTAAGCGCATATCCAAGTGCTCATTAAAGTCTTATTTATGCTTGTCTTGCAAGAGAGCATCAGATTGAACCCATGGTATTTCAGCAGAATACTCAGGGACCAAGGATAAGGCTTCAGCAGGTAATAGAAAGCTATGTGCCTTAGGGAAAATATTTTGTAAATAATATCATTGGACCAGATTATGAAACCCTTACTTGCAGTTTTCTGCAGCTTCTTTCCAGCCCAGTTTCACTGAATAGAAAGGAATGACTCATATATGTGCCTCCCAGCAGAGCAGAAAGTCCCTGAAGGGAAAAAAAACCACTATCCTGTGTACTAAAATGCCTGAGCTAACATTAGGTGAGACAGATGTAGAGGCAAGACTTAATAAGTGCGTGGACTGTATGCCACAGTACCACAACTCTTCTACTTTAGCTCCAAACCAATATCTCTGTACAGAGCTACTTTCTCCATACATTTGCACCAGCTCATTCAGAGCTAGTTTAGCGATCTCTGTCCCACCATGGTAGACACATCTAGTGGGATCTTTTGCTGCGGATTGGTTTAATAAAGAAAGAAGAATCTCCTGGCTCTTCATGTGTGTTTCTTTGTAGCAAGTAAAAAGTTATTCTTTGCATCAGATATTTGAACCCCACCATATATTGGGACAAGCTTCCCACCCTACTCCTCCACACTTTCCAGATTGTAGCCTGCCCAGAGCCCTAACCACTCAGAGCAGCATCACCACCATCTGGTCCAGCAAGAAAGA
Organism: Charadrius vociferus; assembly: GCF_000708025.1. Taxonomy (NCBI): domain Eukaryota; kingdom Metazoa; phylum Chordata; class Aves; order Charadriiformes; family Charadriidae; genus Charadrius; species Charadrius vociferus. The sequence goes on along the minus strand of NW_009648712.1, from coordinate 631,361 downwards.
TACTGAAGCCTACAACAGCAAAGGTTTCAGTTCACCTAATCTACAACTCTGTGAACATGGACAGATTATTCATGTGGCTGAATGTTAAAGGGAATGATTATCCATCACAAGGGCTGTTACTGGTCCCTTGTGTTATCCAATCCAATCTGGAAGAAATAAATGCTGGAGCCTGCTTTTCCTCTAACTGCAGGAAAGGAACAGAGGGGAGTCAGGTATCATCACACCTTGTCACAATCTCTGAGTGATGATGAAAGCTGAGCAATGCATCTAATTCCATGAACTGAGTCATGGATAGGTGCCTTCTGAGTTTATCTGTCTTTCCGTCTCACAAAAAAACAGAGAGGAGGGAAGCCAGGCCTCTAGGTTTTACTAACCTGAAGCTTCTACATATGAGTCAAACCAAATGAGAGGATCCAGGATTTCACAGGACAGGACACACTCCCGCAGGAGTCAGAAAAAGAAATGGAAGGAATAAAAGAAGAAAGCAGGATGTAAATGAAATGTATTGAATCAGGCTGTTCACTGTGAATCTGTAGTTGTGTAAGAGTTGTCATATGCTTGATCATCTTTACTCATAATTTTATAAAATTATCACTAAGAAATGAGAGAAAGCAGGCAAAAAGGGCTTTTTTTTTTTCCTTTTCAGTGTCATGATATTTAGCTGCAGCATTGATTTGTTTTCTGAAAAAGTCTGTTGTCATAATAGAATATTTAGTAGGAGACATCATAACCATAAATACTCTATGCTGAATGTTCTCAATTACCTTAGTAACCAGGGATGTTATATTAGACTCAGAGTATTCTGGGAACAATTAATCTGTTGATGCTGAAGTCAGATATCACAGTACAAAGTATTTTACTGTCTCCAGGTTTACCTCTTATGACTGTGGAGACAACTCTTGACTGCAGTTCTCTGATTCCCATTGAAGACTACGGATTTTAGAACAAAGTTACCTTGGGGAATATTGCACACGCTTTCATAGTCTCTCTTCAAAGTAGTGCAAGAAATCTCATTGCTGAGTTAAAAGCAGACTGACCAGTGAACTTCAATAAGACACTGTCTGAAAGTAATGAAACTTATGCTAATGTTTCCCAGCTGGCAGGATTTTTTTCTAAAGCGGATTGGCAGATGTGACTGGTAGGTCTACTCCGTGGCTGAAGCACCTCTACTGTCTGTTATAGTAGGGTACCAGAAAGTATTTCAGGTCAAGGGCAGCCAATGCTCCCTCACTAAATTCTAGGTGAAGCCCCAAAGGGTACATATTTATAATTTTCTTTCTTCTTTTATTGTTTCCACTTCCTTTTCTTCTCTTGAGAAATTATTTCCTGTGCATAAATTGAAATCCTAGACTCTTTAATTCAGCTAGATGTAACCAAAGACAGCCAAGTGAACACTGAATGGAAAGAATTGTCTTATTTTGATGGTGGTTTATGAAGAGAAACGAATTGATGTTGTTTCTTGTACCCTTACTATCAGAAAGTGACTGGAAATATTTGTCTTTATAGGTTTACAACTATGGTATTCAAACATTTTCCCAGTCTCACATTGGTATCAGATTTTCAACTATTGACCTTCAAGGCAACAAGTATATTTGTGTGGAAAAGTTCTCATGAGTAGGGTTTGTTATTAGCCTCACATTTTACTTGGGATCCTTATGTACACATAATTTATATCATTCTCACATTTGGGAACTTTTATTGTATAAAAGTCTCTGTGAAGAGACATTGAGTACATGATCAGAGTATAAATGTTGTCATCTCTCTGATTTTATGTCTTCAGGTTCATTAAGAAATTTCCCAAATTATCAGTGAGAAATGTCAGAGATGTCAAAAACATAACTTCAGAGTTGTTTGTCCCATTTAATGACACTGTTGCTCTGTTGTCCGCCCAACTTCAGCACCTTCATATGACTTTGCCATTTGTCTTTAGTATAAATATTTTAACATGACTCACAGCGAAGAAATGGGGGGTTATCACAAGTGCTTCTGAATCAGAGCCCTGCGAGAAAAACAGGGGAAGTCTTGTGGTTACACTTTGAGGACCACTGGACTGTAAAGATAATTCTTATACGTTGCACATTTCCAGGCTATATATTCAGAGGACTTTTCCTGCTGCATGCGTTACAACCTTCATCAGATTATTGTAGGTGGTCATGTGAGCTTCCCTAACTTTCCCTACGAAACAAAACAAAGGCAAGGTTAAGAAGGAGTTTAGTGGCAGGTCTCAATTTCTCAACATAGGGCCCAAGTGTTTCATCTCACAAATAATGCATATCAAAGCAAGAGTTGAAAAGCTATTATGCTTCTGACAGTTCCTTTCTTTTATTTCCTAGAAACTGTGTCTTCAAACTATTAGCACCCTTTCTGAGATCTAAGAAAAATTTTAGCTATTGCATGATTTCTGGTTTGTCATTTCAAAGCATTGAACATTACACTTTCAAAACACTGCTTATATGTAGAAAACCAGAGTGTTTTTTGTGGAAGTGAGACATCAAAAAACTTAGGTTAGGTAAGTGATAGGATGCTTTCTTTCTCTTAAGCCTCACTTACTTCTGCCTTTAAAAAAATGTTTTAATTATGTTTATATCCTTTTTAATGCAACCGGGACATCTAGTATTTCATGGAAACAGCGAATTTAATGGCAAGCCATAATGACATTAATATACATTAATGGAGACCATGAGCCAGCAGTGCATCTTCATGGCAAAGGCAGCCAGAAGTATCATGCATCACGTTAGGAAAAGGGTCATCAGACCGTGGAGGGAGGTGGTCCTTCTCTACTCAGCAACTAAAACCACACAGATGCCATCTAATTAAATTAGGATTTTTTTTTCCTCCTTCCAGTACAGTTCATAGTAGTTCTGGTTCCTACCACTTGACAGGGCTTTGCCCTCATGACTGTTCTGTCTTCTCATAAGTGTCATACAGTTCTCTCAAATGCAACAATGCTGGGTCCAGTTCTGAGCTCCCCAGTACAAGAAGGACATGGACTTCCTGGTGCAAGTCCAACAAAAGACCATGAAGGTGTTTAAGGGACTGGAGTATCTTTCATATGAGGCTGAGGGAGCAGGGACTAAATATCTGATGGAAGGGAATGAAGATGTTGGAGTCAGGCTCTTCTCAGTTGTGCCCAGGACAAGAGGCAATGGGCACAAAGTAAAAACAAAATAAATTTAAAAAGAAAAGAAATTCCGTCTGAACACATAAAGAAACCTTTTTTACTGTGAAAGTAGTCAAACACTGAAAGCAGTTGCTCAAGAGAGGAGTTTCCATCTCTGGAGATATTAGAAAGCTGTCAGGACACAGTCCAGGGCAACCTGCTCTGAACCTGCTTGAGCAGGGAGGTTGCTCCACATGGTCTCAAGATTTCCCTTCCAATCAGAATGAGTCTGTGACTTCAGAAAATGTTTTACATTAATTCATGCCTTAGCTTCAACTTCCATTTAAAGTTCTGACAGGTTGTCACAAGCACTTTATTTTTTAAATATATGTCATTAGCACTGTGCTGTGTGTAAGCCAAGTGATGCAAAAAATCTGAGGATGTCTCAACATCTTTGATTTTTAAAATGAGACAGCTTAAAATTAACTGCCACTTTCCAATACAAGTCACATTCATATCCCAGAAGAGATGGAGAACCTTGTTCTGCCAATGGAAGAGAAAAACATTGTTCATAACCTCTCCAAAGAGACTATGACCTTTGCATGACTAAGCTGACTGGAGAATCCTGGCCATTTATGCAGCTTGTTCACACAGAAGATGCCGACATAGATGATTTTAAATGCATTAGAAGTGAAAAGGTGGAGGAGCAAATACAGCATGAATATTAATTTCAATTCCTGATCATAACCAGGAGGAATCAAACTCAATAATATCATTTTGACAGAGTCCCATAAGTTCCACTTTTTCTAGATCTTCCTGTGTCTTGAATGAACCAATAATTAAAACCAAAAAAATCTGGCATCAGCACAGTGATTGAGAAATTTCTCCTGCCCCAGATATATAGTGTATAGCAGGAGATCAGCGTAGCATCATTTTCAAGGGAAACAAATTCTCTTTAACATCCTAAGAGTTACAAATCTGAACGATATCTGGAACAATTTGTATTTTCATATGCAGCGTCCACCTAAATCTACAAGTTTTACTCATGTTGTAGTTGTTTTCTCAGGTTGAAATAAATGAGCAAATTCTGTGTGTAGCACCATGGTAAAGATGCACGTATCTCATCCAGCCTGGCTGGGAAGGGAGAGACCCTCCTTGTGGGGTTGGCCTTGACATGGTGTATCAATCCTTCCCTTAGCATACTTCCTGATGTGTGATGGCTGAAACAAGTCTTGCATATGCTTGAGCCAAGGCGTTAATGCTTAGAAACTCCCAAGGTTGGTCCCCTACTCTTTGATCCTCCAGCAAGCTCAAATGCATGTTTACAGAGCCTATTTTCTCCTGGCTATTAACCTCAGCCAACAGGGAAGTCATCACGGCGCCCTGAAATGTTATCACCACTGAAATCGCTGCTGCTCAGCACTGTGCTCACTGGGCCATCACAAGAGATATGGCTGAACATTTGAGTCAATGGAAAGAGCTAGCGTTTCTGGAGTCCCTTGATGAAAGATGAAGCTGAGAAGATCAGTTTGTGAGCACAGGGTCTGTAAAAAGCAGAAGTTTTATGTGGTCTTGTAAACTGTTTCTCAAAGAATATGGAAAGTGGCCTCGCAATGACATCAGCCAGCTCTCTTAACACCCTCTGGTGGAAAACATCAGAGCCCACTGATTTGTAGGGGGCCAGCTCCTGTCATAGTTCACATACCAACTCTTCCTTCACTGATGGTGGGTCTGTGTTTGCATCAACCTGGATCTTTGTTCTCAAGGCCTGAGGCAAACAGTGCTGGTAAAGACAAGTGTTGAGAACCTTTGCCTTTTCAACGTTGTTGGTGACGAATTCACCTCTCCTGTTTAACAGCAGGCCAGTATTTTCCTTCTGTTTCTGCTTGTTATTTATGTAGCTGAAGAACTTTTTCCTGTAGTTTTTGACATCTCTGGCCAATTTCAATTCAAACTGAACTTTTGCTTTTCTAACTGCATCTCTGCATGCTCTGGTAATGCCCTTGTCGTTCTCAACAGGTATTTGTCTGCCTTTCAATCTCTGCTATGCTTCTCTTTTGGTTTTGAGCAGACTCAGAAGCTTGTAGTTAAGACAAGGGGGTTTCTTCACCCACTTCCCTTACCTTTAAAGAGGATGAACTGGTTTTGTGCTTCCAGGAGAGCATTCTTGAAAAACTCCCAGCACTCGCTAGCTCCTTTATCCTCTATGGAAGCTTCCCACAGAATCCCTTCCAACTGAACTCTAAGAGAGCTGAAGTTTGCTCTTCTAAAATCAAAAACCTTTGTCCTAGTACTAACCTTCAGCATGCTCAGCAGGATCCCAAACTCCCCGATAACCAAGGCTAAACTAACTGAAATAGTACAAAGCAGGTTTCCTTGGTTTATGAGTAGCAGGTCCAGCAGTGCCTCATTCCTGGTTGGTACATCTAATATTTGTATGACAAAGCAGTCCTCTATGAATTGCAGGAACTTGGTGGATGACATGTGAGCTGCTGTATTGTTCTTCCAATGGTTGAAGTCACCCATAAGAACAATGTTCTGTTGACCCGAAGCTTGCTTAAGTGACCCAAATATTGCTTCGTTGGCCTTATCATCTTGGTTTGGAGGTCAGTAGCAAATGCTTACTGTAAGATCCTCCTTGGAGATGACCTCTCTGACCTTGACCCAGAGGTATTCGATAGGGCTTCTATAATCTCTGTAGTGGAATTCCATGCGTTCATGGTTCTCCTTAACATAGAGTGCCACTACTCCTCTTCTTCCCTCCCTGTCTCTACAGAAAAGCCTATAGCCTTTCATCACAGTTCTCCAGTCATGTGAATTGTCCCACCATGTTTCAGTTATTCCTATGATATCATAACTTTCTGACTGGGTGAGGAGCTCCAGTTCTTCCTGTTTTTTCCCCAGGCTGCATGCATTTGTATATGTACACTTGAGGTGGCTGGTCTTCTGTTGCTCATCTTGGAAGACAGCTAAGGAACATTTGTTGCTGCTCTCATCAGCCTGGCTTATTCCACAGTTGATTGCAATGGTGCGAAGGTTGCCACTTTGAATCCTGCCCTCCAAGTCCTTCAGTTTAAAGCCCACCTCACCAAGTTGACCAGCTTGCTGCCAAAGATGCCCTTGCCTCCTCTAGACAAGTGTATCCCATCCCTCCCTAATGGAAGGGATAGTCATGAGAGAATGTCTTGTTGTCATAAAAGCTAAAACCCTCACGATGGCACCAGCCATGAAGCCAGAAGTTGATTTGCATTATACATTTATTTCTGGCTGCACCCATTCCTCTAACTGATGAAATGGAAGAAAAGATAACTTGGGCACCAATACTTCTCGCTTGCACCCCCAGTGCTTTGGTGTCATTCGTGCCCACATAGAATAGCAATAGATAGTAGTTTATGCTCTTGACAAGTTGTGGCACCCCCTTGGCACCATCTCAGACCTTAGCTCCGAGAAGGAACATACCTCTCGTGATCCTGTCAGGCTGGTAGATGGGCGCCTCAGTGCCCCTTGACAGATGGTCACCTACTACAAGCACTCGTTGTTTGTTTGTTTTTGCAGGATCCACTGTGTGCTGCTGGTACAGTTTCTCCTTGCTGACCTTGTTTGTGGGTGTCTACAGCTGTTAAAGCTTCATATCTGGTTTTGGTTGTAATGGTGGATGGCAGGGACTGAAGCAGAGTCCTGCTTTTGTTGGATACCTGTGACGAAGGTGCCTCGTTCTCTGTGGTGTCCTCCACAGGAGAATGGTTCTGAAACCACTTATCTAACTCCATCTCGTCCCCTCTAATACTGTGCAGTCTTTTGACTGTTTCCTGCAATTCGGCCACCTGACACAACAGATCATCAACCTGTGCACATCTTTTGCAGGTACTTACCTTTTCTCCAGGAGAAGGTTCTGGGCATTCATTACAATCTACCCTCTGTACTGGAGTCTCTTTCCTTACCAGTTCCATCTGGGTGGAAGCATCAGACATCTCAGGGACTTTCTCTGTAGAAACTCTGGTTCTAATTCCGAGGAGAGTGCCCACCATCCTGGCAGAGACCTAGACCTCTTCCCTGGCCTGTGGCCTTTCTTATGTGCCCTTCTGCATGGACTGCTGCCCACATTGCTGTGCCCTCTTGATCCGTATTTGCATGCCCTGGTCACAGATCTCCCTAGGAATGTCTAGATCTTCCACAGTTGCTCCTGTCAAGGTTCAGGCTGCATTAGCCCCTCTTGCCAGACCTGCTGGCTCCTGGCAGGGCTGTCTGCTCTTCTTTCGGTTACTCTGGCTCCAGGAACTCCCCCTGTACACCTCGATCTAGCACCCAGCCACAGGACTTACCATTGCCGCATCTGCGTGCCTTGCCAACTGAGTCCAAGTTCTAGGAATTCTATTATCTGTATTGTAATATTAACAAGTATACAAACTTTATTTCATCAAAGAAAATAAAGCTGTGTGGTAGTAGATATATTTTTCTAAAAAAAAATCCAAATGTCAGCTATCTGGAAGTAGAAACTAGTGTAGATAATTTAGAAAATTTCTTTTCAATACCCTCTTCTGTAAAACCAGAGAAATGGAAGTGATGAGAGAGATTGCAAAGCTATTTATTTCCATTCCATTTGTATGAATTACTTGGGGTGGTTTTTTTCTTAGAGCTTCCCAATGAATAATCTGTAGGGAGTGTCTGACTCAGGTTCGATTTTATCAGTGTTTTTAAAAATGAAACACATTTAATTTGGTAAGTTAAATCACTGGAATATGGTAAAGTAGAATCATTTTACGAAGTTATCATTGTAATTAGATCTTGTTTTGCAGTTTACAGAAATGAAAAGTAATTCAACTACATCCTTGTAATTACAAAAATGTATAGCTATCCTAAATAGAAGGTTACCTGTGTGAAATAACTGAGAATAGGGAAGATAGGAAGCAACACAACAGTTACTGAAATGTGTTTTGCTTTACACTGTTGGGACTTTTCAGACCCAGGTCCCACAGTCAAAGCAAGTGCTTGTTCTGATTTAATGAACTTCAACCAAACTTCTGTGCACACACAGAGAATTTCCCCTTTAAAGGCAAAAGCTCAGAGCAGCACATAGTTGGTAGAAGAGCCATAGTGCCTCCTCTGTTCTCACCCCCTCTGGGAGACTCACTGGTTACAAAGGTGCTGGTAAAAGATACCAAAATTTGGTTTGCTGGGGAATGAGACCCTTACAGCCCTATTCTCAACATACTTAAAGGCTACCACACTTTGATTTTTACTTGCCCATATCAGAGCAGAATCAGGGACTGCTGTTAGGTCTCTGTCAGGCCCTTTGTCTGCCGGGTCCAAGTAAATCTTCTGAAAAATGCATTCTTGTCTTCCTTTTTTATAACTCCATGACAGGTTATGATAGTGAGTTACCAAAATGATAACAGGTTGTTGAGAATGTCTGCACCACTACACAAGCGTGAAAGGGAATTTTGAGAAAGAGGATGTCAATGAACACTGAAATACAGCAGATTTGCACCTCTGCTCCTTAGACCTTCATACAAGTATCTCCTAATACTGGCAAAACAACTTGTCTGCAGAAGTAGCCAGAAGGTGTTACAGAACCTTGTGTGAGTGACAGATAGCACGAACACTGCTGGTTTTTATTATTTCATGTTATACTGGTAATATTGCAAGCAAATTGTGACTCATCGTTTGTTACAGATGTTGTTGTAGTTATGCCTCTGTCTTTATCTACCAATATTTCCTCCAGATGTCAAGATTTGCTATGATGGGAAGTTAGCATGTTTGCTTCAAATTCTCACAGACGTTATCACCACAGTGACACTGTGAAAGACTTAGTCTAGCTTTGGGATCTGGAGCTGCCAGTGGGAAACAACAAGCTGGTAAAAGCTATGACTGACTGCAAATCGTGTAGCAGGCAGCTAAACCCTCTCCCTCCACAGATTTCCTCAGACACTCGCACCATGCGTCAGATAAAAATCTGAGGTGACTAAACCAATGCACAGAGTAGACCTAAGTAACTGTTTCATAAAGAGTTCATGCAACCTTGTGCCTTTCCCTGGAAGAAGCCAAGAGAACCTTTAATTTGTAGCAGATGATTCCACTGAGCTGTCCATAGTCATGCCTACGTATTTGTCCTGTATAGTCACAGTTAATTCAGACACCATTGGCAAATATGAGTCCTGCAAATTACTAGTCCCAGTGCTTTTACTACTGGTATGGGGCTTTTACCACTAGTATGGGGCTTTTATCCTATCAATTTAATCTGCTGGCATGTTTGCTAAATTATCTAGATTTGTTGAGTCATTTCATACTTCTTCAACATCCTAATGATTTTGGCTGTAAATAACACCTTCACCAAGAAAAGCGGACTTCTGGCTGGCCATTTTTCCTGGTTAATGCCACATCCATTTGACTACCACCATTGCAGTGTCACTCCCTGATGCATGGAAAGCAAGGTATCTTTGCCTACCATCTTACCAGTTTCCTCTCTGGACGGAACTTTGCCTGTCACCACATGAGTATTTACTATCCCCAACAGTGCCTGGTGGGGCACGTTGTCAAAACTGCTGTAAAGTCCAGATAATCTGTTGCTATACCTTTTACTTTACCTGGAAAAGCAGGGATCACATATACTTTCAAATGCGTGATCTAGCATCCTCTAAAACAAAACTTTGACTGAATCTATATGCACGTTGGCAACCAGTCCTGGTGATCAGTGTAAAAAGTAGTGCCTGTACTGTTGGAACTCATTAAGCCACTGCTCTAATGCATTCCCCAGGCTTCTCACAGCATTAAATTCATTACTAGTGACCCTTGTATGGTCATTACTGCAAATACCTGTGCTCATCCTGTTGGTAAAGTCTTTTGTGTTAGCTGAAGTATGGACCCAAGCATTGGCAGGGGGCTTGGACTCCTAAGGTCCCTTCCAACCCCTACCATTCTGTGATTCTGTGATTTTGTGTGATTCCGTGATTCGTATTCTCATGATAAATAGCATGCCTTACACTTTTTCTTCAGGTAGCTCAAAAACAAACCATCCATACAGCATCTCCAAGAAGCCCAGTCTACATCAGCTGAGCCCTGACCTGCAGAGATCTCACCCTGGGACAGATCTCACTGTCTGGATGGCAGAAGGGTCTTGGCCCTATGCTGATTTGCCAGGTATGTGTATGCTTTTCCTGTGAGGGTGCTTCAGAGCTCAGCAGCAGATTGCATCTGCACATGTGTTGGGATGCAAGTGATGAAGACATCAGGAGAAGCTGGTCTTGAGTACAGGCTCAGATCTGTGTTTGGTAGCATTGCTTATGGAAGTCAGATTTCATAGTGAAAATAAAGCATATGTTACTGTTAATAATGAACTGTATTACAATGTAGTGATAGTTAATTAAAAAAAAAAAAATATTCCAAATATCCAATATAGAAATCTGTAAAAGTCAAAATTCAATATAAGCAACAGTTTTATAAATAATGCTGGCACTAACACAACCTTTATTTTGAGTGAAAATAGTGTGTACCTAAAAAAAAAAAAGGAATGATTTTCCAGTCCTAAAAGCAAATCTACATGAGTGGAGACCCAGAAAAAATGTAATAGTGTTTTCCAGGAATTTAAAGATGTTATTAGATTTAACACTGAATTTCTTTCACCAAAAGTAGAGACTCTTTTGCACTTAGTTTTTATGCAACCGAATATGTATTTATTGCTCTTTGTCACTGTGACATTGTATTGATACTGGCACAGTTGAAACCGTTTTAATTTCATAATTAGCTGCATTTCTGTTTTGATTGTATGGTTGTGATAATTAATTTACACTTAAAAATGAAGTTTGCCTTTCATTGAACACCTGATTTTCACTCTCATAAGGAGACAGTTTTCCAGAAAGTCTGTTTCAACTACTGCCAGTATTGAAATTTTCTACGAGGATCAGAGAATTCACATTGAGTCAGTCACTGCCATAACTTAGACTGGCTCCCTTGATTCCAGCAAAGGACTTAGTCCAATATCTGGTCCAGATAAATCTTAACCTTTATACATTAATTTTCTTTAAAATCCAAGCCATCTCAGATTTAGCACTGGATAGCATTGGATCTTGGAGGGTTTTGTTTTGTTTTTTTTTCTTGGTGGGAATGTTGGAGAAAGAAAATTTGAAAAGAAGAGGGGGAAATAAAGGCAATATTACAGAACAATGGAAGCAGGAGCACACATGGTCGTATACTGGAGACAGAAAGCTGGGTTTGCATAAAGCTACTGAAATAGTTGCACAGAAAATTCATGGCATGTGGAAGAAAGGATATAAGAGAGCAAAGAAAACCTCGCTCCTCTCATATCAACTGAAAAATACTTATTTACATCAATTGATTACTTTGTCCTTATTACAAATATCTTTTACTATTCATTTAAAGGAGAAGTTTTCAAAAAAGCGTGAACATATATTAAAAAATATGCAGCTAACATATCAGAGCCCTGATGAAATTTCTTTAAACCTCCCCTGAAATGTGCTGTTTTGTTATTGTGAACAATAGAAAGCGTAGAGATGAACCGCTAAAGGATCCAGCCAACCCTTCACTGCCATATAATCCTTCCTGCCTCATTAACCTAAATATAATTTACATAAACTACTGAACCTTGACAATGCCTCCAATAAAATTTGCAAAAATACATGTAAAGGTCAAGATAACAAATTGCAAGACTATAAAATCAATTTATTATTCAAAGGATATTTTGCCAATAATCTCATGGTAATTTGCTTGCCATGGGAGAAGAAAACTATGACATGAATGAAATTACTCTGTCCCTTAATTGTTCACTTGCAGATTTTCATGCACTGTGTTTTAGTATCAGAGAAATGTTCTGCATAAGGTAGCATACATTTTCTAGGTATTGTGCACTCTCCATTACAATTTCAGTGTTATGTACTCACTGATGGAGTATGTCACTTCCTTGGTGAGGAGTAAGTTAAAGGAGGTATGTTTTGAGCAAGTACTATGAATTGTTTGGCTTGGAGTACTACCCAGTTAGTGATATTCGTGCCAGAGTTCACCTGGTGGAAATACATTAATGTAAATATTTTTCAGTAACATAACTGCAAATGAAGTCTTCCAGTTTTTTATACTGTATTGTCATCTACACAGGATCTGGAAAAAAAAAAAAAAGAAAAAAAAAAAAACAAACCAAAACTAAGAGCAAGATTTTTTGGTAGATAATGTACTTCTCAATATTATACTCAATAGGTACATAATGTACTTCTCAATCTTACTGTAATTGATTTCAAAATCCAGTCCCTGTCAGATGCAAACACAAAAGTAAATGTCAAGTTATCTTTAGAACTTTTCTAAAACATTCTGGGACCAGAAAAGTAAACATTTTTCAGGCTCCAGATTTTGCAAACATCAGAAGTTAAATTTTCACTGAGGTATTGACCTACTGTTTAGCCCATATGTTTAGTGCTTAAAATTGTTGAAAAATAGGATTACATAATGAAAAGTTTAGACACCACTACCTAGTCTGGCTGTTATTTGAACTGATATTTTGAGACAGTTTCTTAGGGACCAGCCTCCTGTTGTTTCTTGTTTGCATGCAGTATGACTCAATCTTCATGCCAACTTGAAGATTTTCTACTTAGTTCGGAAAGTTCAAGAATAAGTCTGCTTTTCTGAAAAAGTTGCATGTACCTTATATGCAACAATGCTTTCTTTATTTTTGAGTTAGCACAAAACAAACAAGTACCAAACCAGTGCTGCTGCTGTTGGACATTCTTGAGGCATCGCTCTGTCACCATTCCAGGGGGTTCCTTCTGCCTGCACTAGCAGGATCTGGTTGGTTTGGCTGGACGGATGGTAGAGCATCTGAAAAGTCATACCCTTTCTTGCTAGGAAAGGTAGTCAATAGTGTACTAAGTATACAGACCTGCCAGGACTGAAGAACCATGCAAGTATGGTCATCAAGGTAGTGAGTGATCTCAATTCCCATTAATGATGAAGGGTTAAGAGACACGTGACTCAAATATTACTTGGTCTTCGTTGAGCATGACCTCCCAAGCAGTTAATAAAAGCGAAGGATATCACTGTTGTCTATGGAAACGGTTCACTTCATTTTGGTCTACAGAGAAGCTACTGAACTAAAAAACTGAAAAGAGAATGGAAGCGAAGGTTGTGCCTCAAGAAGCACAAGCCTTGGAGAAATAAATCTTTCTCAGGCAGCATAGTTACAGATTTGTGTTTCATCTCTAATCATCTCCAGCTACAAGCTTATGTCTTTTCACTCCACCAGGGAGCCAGGATGTAGCTCAGGACTTTGCAAATCTCCATGCTTCATATCCTAGAGTGTAGAGACAGCCTGTCTTCACAGCCTTAACCTGGAAGTTCACAAGCCTCACACACCCTTTTTCGGTATTCAGGACATCCATAAAGACTTTTGTTCCACGTGGATTGTTGGTGCCTAAAGAAATGAGACATCATACTGTAATAGCTGCATATCAGAGACCGCACCAAGGCCTCAGATCACCTTGATTCTGGTAAGGCAGATGTCTTTTATACTTCTTTCATTCTGCCAAGTGTGGGTGAAAACAGCTAAAGGGTTGGAACCATACAGGGCAAAGGTAGGAGCGAGACAGACTAGTTATACAGGAATTGCTTTTTTTGTAGAGGGCATGAGTCTATAAGAGACAATTTAAAAACTGACTGAAGTAAAAGCAGAGCAAAGTAAACGGAAGTGGGCTAAGGCAGGACAAAAAACTGAGTGGTTCTTTGCCTGTTTTGAAGGTGGAAAAAGTCAGGTTGTGCTAAAATGTGATTTATTAAAAAATATTGTGAAAGCATTTTACATGAAATGGAGTGTTCATTCATTTTGCAGTGAGATCTTTTTTTAACATGAAGGATTTTTTAACTTCTTAAAGTAAATAAAAGTTTCAAAATACGGAAGACAGTTCCTTTATGTAAAGATTTTTTGGAGCGCAATTTTTTTGCTTCTAAATTTTGGTGGTTTTTACTCTGAAGCCTGTGTGGTGAGATTACAGGAATTCATGGGGAAAAGGCTTAGAACAGATCTGGATTTCCAGGTATATCTAAATGGACCCCAAACCTTAAAAAAATACCAGAAAGGAAGTGCGCATCACTATTCTGTTCCCTGGTGGGGCACTGTCTCATTCTGGAAGCAACGGTCTGTTAAACTACCTTTACTGATGATAGAATTAGAGATAGTATCCTTGCAAGCCTGGGTTTTCAGTCGATTAAAAAAATCAATTTTAAATGGCTTCTCTTTTCTTTGTGCTATTTACCCAACACTGTCCTGCAACGGAACATGATACAGTCAGTTACAAATGGAACTCTAAATATTCCTCTTCAAGCCTCTCTAAGGTCTCTTTTATAAAACAAAGTTCATAAAGTTGGCATCAACAGAAATACTGCCATCCCTCACTGTATTTACCTATTCTAATAGTGCCCTTCAGAAAGATCCTCTCTATTTCTGATCACCATTTTAACTGTTCTTAGTATCCAACATAATTTCATTTTCAAGTCTGTAAGAATGGAGGGGTTTTTTTCTTTTTTTTTTCAGTGAGAAGCTAGCTTCATAATTGCATCATGAATATAGCAGAACTCAGACTTTAAAAATATATTCATGCATTTATATTTTCCAGTACAGCATTTCCACTTTCTAAATGCTTGCTTTGTTTTATCAGCTGGATAAAACTGCTTGCACATCTTTCTCCTGGACACAACCAAAAGCTGAGCTTGTTAAAACTACAAAAGCTTGGGATGGTCCTGTCTCCTTGTCTGCTGTCTCAGAGCAGTATCCTGCAAATGAATTCTTCTCTTCCTTCTGCTCCTTGGCAGCAATCTGAGCTCTGCCATTGTCACCTTGTCACCTTCTCTGACAAGCAGAGCCTGGAAGCGCAGTACAATACATTTTGCTACTGGTGAGCTATTTAGTGAGATAAAGAGGATTACATAAACAAGGAGAATTGTGTTTTACAGCCCTTGTTTAATTTCCCTCTATACAATGAAGTTGATGTTTCTTCAGATTAAACATAAGCCTCAGGTGGACCTGTAAGTATAGGAAAAAGCATACAAATGAGCAACCTAATTAGAAATAAATAAAATTCAAAAGAGTGTACCCACATCTAATTTAGACCATAAATACTTTAACCTTTTCTCATATACCTCAGACATGTAAGTCATTCATTTTATCCCAAAATTTTAGTATGAAGTATTGTAAACCCATATCCAGAACCAAATCTACTTCTTCAGTGTGCTTCCTTAGTAGTTCTGATCGTGGAAAGGCAAAGATGGAAATGATGAGATTGTCTCTAATTAGAGCTCATTGAACTATTGTCTGCTGTGTGTGTGTGGCCTAAATAGCTGAGCAGTGATTTCTATCCATTTTGTGCTTGCAGGTCATATACACCCTAGTGACCAGGCCATAGAAACCTTTTAGAAGTGTTCTAAAGAGAATAATTAAAAAAATACAATGAACATTGTCTTATTTTTACACTGTTAATTTCACTCTTGATTAGAGTCTTGCAAAGGCTGTAAATCAGCATTGGAAACAATCAGATCTTTCTTTCATTGCAGTCATTTCACAGTGGTTTTAACTCTTATTTAGTCTCCAAGGTAAACAGGAAACAATGAAGATAAAAGATTTTTTGTTTTGTTTTTCTGCGTGAAAACATAATGTTCTTTCCATTTCTATCAGCTGTTGCGATAACCAGGGATTAATTAGAGAGTCACTTGTTGCTTCTTCTTGTATTCCAAATAGCTTTAATCCGTGAAGTTCCAAAGTAATAAAGACAGCAATATAATCCTGCACACATGGGACAAGAAGAACAGTCCACCTTTGGTCTCATGTCATGCTAAACCACAGAAAATAATAAACCCATAGCTTACATAATTCCCTTGCGAGCAGTACTGTATATGGAGAAATGCCAGGGATTCTCATTCTCCATGGCTTCTCCACAGGACTCTCTAGCTATGGTTGGCCAATGCCTCACTGTCCAAACAGCTTGCCCTGGAAGGAAGTAATGTTTATTTTAGCCAACAGATAGGATGTGGGGCTAAAATTAAAAACAAACAAACAACAAAACAACAAAACAAAACAAAACACAAAGCAAAACAAACAAACAAAAAACAAACCCAAAACCAAATCAAAAAACAAACCCCAAACAACCTGCTGAAAGTTGTTAAAGATGTAGATTTCTGAATTCTGGTTGAGTGCATGTGGCAGACTGTCAATCTGATGTTTTCACTATGGCCATTTACTGCACAGTGTGTAAACTTCTTTCTTCATCTTACTAACATGAAGAAAGACAACAAAAGGAAACAGGGCATCTCAGACCATGACTGAGGTGTCTCAAGTGTTACTCTAACTCCCTAAGTTCAGATACACACATTGGGTTTAGCTAGGTTAGAATCAGATACCAGTGCATGGCATGCAGCATCCTTGTCTGCTCTCAGTTGTGGGAATAAGAGCCCAGCAAACAAGTTAGAAAGGAGCTTCGATGCTCCAAGGCCAGTTCCCTGATCTAGAGACCTGGGTGGCTGAATCTCCAAGTACAGCTGCCTATATTTTGTTTAGATATATCCTAAGACTTCAGTCCCCAGAGTTTCTTAACTTGTCGTCTGGAGAGTACTGGAAAGGCTGTGATGATCCACCAAATGCAAGACATTGAGCAGAAGGAAGGGGAAGAAGTTAAAATTCCTCAAACAGCTGCTCTTTCCAATGGTTTAGAAACAATTCACAAAACGCCGAAGAATCCTGTGCATGCAGAGCTGATCTCCTTCAGATATGATGACACAACATTGCAGAGTGCTGTACAGGCAAATCTTAAGCATCAAACTGGAAAAAACAGAAGGAGGTAGCAAGCTAAATGAAGGGGCTTAATTTGGTGTCTGAGGTAATATTATGCCAAGAAGTCATAAGATTTTTCAAGTTACATATTGAGCAGCAAATTAAGTTCATGGCTTTGGAAATGGTTTTGCTAGTCAACCCCTCAAAACCTCACCGAGGGAGTTATTGATGAAGATACCTTACACAAAATACTCCCCAGTATTTTCCTTCATTTTAACTCAGGAGGAAATGTTTTTGACCATGACTGGAAGTGATGTGAACTGGCTTAATTTCCTGCACTATTCACTGCTCTTTGACCAAATATTTTAGCACGAGGATTGACACAAAAAATCCCTCTCCAGAAATAGCCAAGAACTCCATGTCTGGGAAAGATGCTGATATTAAAGAAAGAGAGGAACATTGTGAATCCTCCTAATCTTCTTCCCGTCTAATACAAAGCCTTGCTTGTAAACAGATTCATGGAAAGTCAATACCATTTAGCAAAAAAAAAAAAAAAAAGTGTCCTAAGTGTATTAGACCACAAAGGTTCTGAGCCAAATTACCTGTACAAATAACACTATCAAAATGGTGGGAGAATGAAAGTTTGGCTGTACCTAAACTTAAATCAGTTATAAAGAAGTAGTACCCAGCACCATCTTATGTAAACCAAACCAAGGACAGAATGTGGGAAGGTCTTTTAGAGAGTCTCAGTCATCGATCTATATTTATAAATTCCAGTAAAACCAAAAACAAAGTTTAAAAGGATCCTCAAAAATGGTTTTGAAATCTCTTAGAAGTAATTTCTGTTTACCAGAGGATGCATCAACATTCAGAAAGGGGCAAATTAATCTCCTTTCAATTTAGCGGTGAAGCTTTCCGGGGCACTAGTGTTGTCATCCAGTCTTTTGGTAGCATGAAGCGTGTTGATGAGTTTGCTGGCTTAGGATTTATGTTTGCCTTCCCAGCAAGTAATGTATGAGACAGTCACTTCTAGATGTACCTGACCAATACTTTCTAAAGAAACATTTGTATTAATGACTTCTGAGCTCTTTCATCATATTGCGTACCCAAAAGGAGACCTGGCAGGACAGAACATTTAAATTAAATGATGTCAGTTTGAAGAGTCAGACCAAGAGGGTTGAAACCACTGCTGCCTAAACTATTACTCTTGCAGAATGATAATATCTTATTTTTAGAACATTGAAGCATGTCTCGGCCTGGAGCTCAAACAGCGCTCTAATAGTTATTAATGGCAGCTGTCAGGTATGCATCTATTGACCAAGAATGAGTCACAATGGCCATGCTAGAAGCCCCAGTTAGCTGGAAAGCTGGGCCTTTTTTTCTTATTTTCTTTTTTTCTTTTTTTCTTTTTTTTTTTTTTTTTATTAGCTCATTCTTCTGTAAGCAGCATGATAATGAAATATCAGAGTGTTTATCTGCAGTAGCCATTAGGACAAACTAACGAACTTGTTCTGGAGATACAAGCAGGTCATCACCTGCTTTTTCAGTAAATAATACTGTTAAGGAGGCAATTTCCATCACTGTAGGTACTCACAAGTTAATTTAGAAACTACCAGCTTTTAATTAGTAGTGCAGCCAGCATACTGTGTGGCAAAATCTTGCAGAAAGCCCTTCAATTTATTAGGAAGGTAAAAGAATACATTAAAAATACCCTTCTCCCCCTCTAAAGAATGATCTGAAGGACTCTAATACCAATATGATTGACGCTAATGGTTAAAAGGAAATAACTTAAAATGTTATACTTCTTTGTCTCCCAATATTAAATGACTTTCAGACATATTTCATTTTTATCAAGCTACAGTATTAGCAAATTTAATTTCAAAGCATAATTTTTACGTACATAGGTTTGACAAATCAGCTGCTGTGGCTGTCTTACAGTAATTAGTATAGGCATTTAATTCATGCTTTCCAAACCAAATAAGGCAACTACAAATAGTATAAAATCTGCAGTAACAGTTCCTGTGAACCCTCAAGATCAAGCAAAGTCTGCTGTTAAGTTTTTATGCAGGAAAGGTCTGCAAGGGCATGAAAGCTGCACAGAAAATCCAGCATATAGCTGCCTGCCTGTTAAACAAAGAGACAGATACAGTGTAGGTCTGCATCCTTCATTTCAGAATGCAATTAAAAATCCTGGCCCTTGCCTAAGATCTGTCAGGGAGAAACTGCTCCAAAGAGATAATGACACTGACAGAGCTGAGGGGAGAGGTCTTCAGAGACCAAGTTGATACTCCGAGGGAACAGCTTTTTGAGACTGAAGACCCCCTGCTCCTCCAAGACTCTTCTAACATTGTTGTTTTCAGGTCACCATTTAGCAGCCATATATTTGCAAATGCCTTTGCAGTAATAAAACAGCACTTTAATGAGTGAGAAAAGTGAGGAAAGAGGAGGAAAAGTGTCAGTGAAGGAAAGGAGAGAGAGAGAGGAGACAGAAAAATCATTAAATGAGGAAGTATGAAGACCCTTTGTTCAGTACTGTACTACCCTTAGCATGAATTCACCACCAAGATGGTTGGATAGATCAGACATGCCTAAATACATTAGACGAGAAAAGATAAAATATGTGCCTGAGCCACAAACCAGCATATATTCACCATTATTTAATTGTGCTAGGCAATGTCCGATGAAGTGTAAACATAAGTGCACACTAGGACCTCTAGACACGAGGATATGACCTTCTCTCTCCTGGCAAATGAGCTGGTGTCCTGTTTAATCATGCTCTTCTGAATGACCACATTGGCTTCTGCACCTGGCCTGTCCTCACCACTGCACTAGCAATGCTTGCTCTTGAGCCAGCTCCTTCTTTGAACATGGTGTGGTACAAGGTAAAGCATTCTCTCTCCTTCAGTCTCTGCATCTGCCCACTAAAAGCCAGCAGTCCCAGATGGGATCCACTTTTCCCACCTGAAAGCTATGGAAAGCACAGGCAATTACATTTTTGCTCTCCTGCTTGTGGACTTTGCTTTTGTCTACGTGCATGTCCCAGTCTGATTTCCGGATCTCAGCTTTTTTCCTCTCTGGAAGCTTCTTGGTATTCCCTGTCCAGAGAAATGGCTGATGTATGCACTTCTGACCTCTGTCCCCTCTTTCTTTGATATTATGACAGTTAATATGAAAAGTAGTGCTGCTACCTTGGAACAGTCTTTGATGAATCACTAGTAATAACCCAACATTTAATCCTAAAAATTGGGCTACCTGTCAAGTTCGTCTGCAAAGCAATTTCTTTAATATCCACTGATGGTCCTCTTCTAACAGGGTCATCTCCCCCAGATCAATATCAGCTGAAATGTGATTTGGCTTTGTGGTCCCCAGGGGCATTAGCCTGTCCAGTTGCTGTGCTCAAGATATTCCATCTTTTTCTAATGCTTCAGCTGAACACAAAGTGGTAACGACCTGTCCACAGTGGATGTTATTACTGCCTTGCTTCCTAAGTTGCATGCTGGATTGAAGCTGTTGAACATCAGCACACAGGCAATCCTATCTTGAATAACTTGTTCTTCGTCTTTCCAATGAGTCCGTGGTGTGCCATTGTGGTATTTTTCAGCAAAAGTTCCTTGCCCTTGATACATTTCTAGGTCATGTATCTCTTCCCGCCATTCTGTAATTCAGCTGTCTTTCCACCAGTATATGTGTTTACAAAATTTCTCCTGTAAGCAAAGACGTGTCTGAGAGGCCACAAAGGGCATTCCTACCTCTGCACTGTGTAGGATGGTCTTCTGTTTTGTCACAAAGCCCTGTACAGAGCATCTTGCTAAACTTCAGAGGAAATGCTTATTTTCCTTGTGTAAATTCCACTTTTTAAGTGCAGGATAGTTTCTCAACAACGGCTGTTACAGTCTTTGGAGCTCTTGACTGAGACAAATAGGTGTATTTTGTTCTTAGGTTTATATCAGGGGCTTAAAGTTGATCTTTGTGCAAATAGTTATTCCTCCAGGATCTTATCTTTTGTATGTGACTTATGGACAGGTAATAAAAAGAAAGGTTTTTCCTCCTGCTATTCATTTTTATTGTCAGTTCTGTGGGCCATTTATGCATTTATTTTTGTAACAGTCTCCAACTCTAGTTGACGTTCACAAGTACAAGAAGTTCTTCTTATATCGTGGTGCAGTAGCTGTCTTGCCCCGTGTCATGGCTGTTTGCTCCTAGAGGTCACCAGATATTGATTTGAGATGTCCTTCCTGCCCTGATGAATCCCATTGGGATTCTTGACTATGAGTCAAGGGCTTTTTTTTCTTGCCTGTTTTCTAATATAAACAATCCAACCATGCACATTTGGAGCTGCTGTTCTTCGATGAGGATATTATGAGGCAACAAATGACCACTGACCATATGTAAACCTTCTTCTAACTCATCTAGCTCTAGTCCAGAAGGCAAAAGAGCTGTGTCACCACAGCACTTCGCCCAATCTCTTCTGAGACTCAATAAGCCGTAGGCACCGTTGGCTCATAATCAGGGCTGTACAGTGCATGGGATGCCAGTAGTGTCTTTGCATAGTGCTACACCACAGAGTATAGACAGGCTGGCCTACCAGGAGGGATGCAGGGAGGGTTCAAACCTGAGTGTGTAGCTCTGATTCTCTTAATAAGAATATATCCAAAGTACCCTATCACAGCTTCAAAGAACAGAGTTGCAATGTTTCCTAGACAATGCTGATTAAACACCTCAGAAGCACGGGACAGATTCCTTATATGAATCAGGAATTCCTGATTTGTTCCTTCCATATAATAAATCAGGAAAAAATTCTAAAAATTGTGACAATGAATTTCAGGGAAAGTCAACAAGTTCTGTTAAAACTCAAGCATGAAGATACAGATTTCAGCATAATATTTATTGATATATAAATATACAGAGAGAGGGAAAGAATTTGTTTCATTACAAGAAAGTTGGGGTTTCAAATTATCTTGAAAATTTAGGAGATGAGAACAGCTTTAGTTTAGGTCCAAAGCTGAAAGAAGATAACAGTTCCATTTCATGACATCATTTGATTTTCCAAATCCTCTTTTCATTCCAGTGTTGAAGTTCTGTAGTGCTTTTATGGAGGCGGGATTGTTCTGGACTACCCTGAGATCCAAAGCAGTACTTCAAAAACATTTGTAAACAGGCTTATGAAACTTGAAACCCTTTTGCCTTGGGAGTTTTCAAAGTGATTAAGTTGTCAACTAAACTGTCATGACCCTGGCTGGGAGCCCTTGACTCCTTCCTTCAGGGCTGAGCATCTCCTGGTAGTTCTCTCTGAAATGGACAGAGTAAAGCTAAAGCCTCAACCTGTAATGATTGTAGCTCTAAAAATGTGAGCGAGTCTCTCACTCTGGTAATTTCCGAGTTGAGAATCTGGACTAAAAAATTTTCCTGTTAAAAACATCCTTTTCAGCTGTTACACTTCTGTGAAGTGTTTTGGCCTCAGCACAGTGAAATCATACGAAAAATGTTTCAATCAGATCTTTTTGCAGACATTATGATGTAGTCTTTAATTATACACGTTCTTTTTCTGTTCCCCAGAGCCCCAGCCCATTTTGAAGTGATTTGTATTTTATTCATACTTTTATTGTTAGAATGCTTTCCAGGCTAGAAAGCAGCTTTTTAAAGAAAAACAAAATAAATAAAGGAAATGGCTGTTCTTTGTTTAATGTATTTTACATAATAACAGTTGGTATGTTTTTAAACAAAAATAAAATACTGGTATTTTTCATTCCCACAGAATTACAGGAAAGTTGTGGCGTATCTTTGTTTATAGGCTGAAATTTGTGAAATTTACTAAAATTCACCCTTTGCCTTTTCTTTTGTACAGGTATAGGAGCACAATAAATCAAAAGTAATGTTACAGAATTATAAGCATTTCTAGCAACAATCCCATTCATCTGAAAGCTATTGGATTTTTACTTTGTTGTAGGTATTTCTGTTGTGACTATATATATCAATAGTTAGGTACTATCATTTGAGTAGGTATGAAGCATTGATCTACTTTGTATTGTGCACATAAATATGCACATGGGAACATACATACACATCTGCAGTATTTAGGATAGAATTAATCTACATGCTCACGTACATTTATACTTTATCATTTATAATGTACATTTATACTTGTACCTTTATACTTAGAATCTGCCGTGCATACTCATAGGTATGTTTATGTAACGATACCTCCAACGAAGATGCAAAAAAATAAAGCCTTATTTGACTTTTAATGATTGTGAAAAAGATGATAAGCAAAATGTAGCTTTCAATGTAATTTAAAACACACATACCCTTCCTCATAAAGCCTCACTGCTGGGCAGGAATCTGCTAATGCCAAGACTTTTGCCATTTCAGGGCATAAGTTTGGTATTAAACAGACTCTGGTATCCAAGTGTGTACACTGTCAGCAATTGTTTAGTAGTGATAAATGCAGCTTCACACTGACCACCCCAGCTGAGTTGTTGGAGGATGCTCTCGGATCCATGGATTCGGTGCAGTGTCAGTGCAAGGGGGATCTGGACAAAGGGATCCCATAATTCACAACTGGATGGGAAAACTCCAGGGACTTGCTGGAGCTACAAATGCAGAGGCCTGGATTCATCTGTCCAAAATGGTTCACCACCAGGACTGAGGGATGGTAGAACCAGTTGGCCACCTGTGGGGAAAAGAGACACTGGAGATGAGGTTGGTAGAGCAGACCAAAGAAACTGGGGGTACCTCTTATTTTCCTGACTCCTCTGGTTCCTCACTCTGGGATTACGAGAGCATTGACAGCACATGTCCCATCCTGCCAGCCACCAGTGCTCTACTTACTTTTCTCCTTCTGCTTCAGTGCATCTGGCTGGTCCATATGCAATAGATATCTGTAGCTTTGTGTTGCTAGGCTTTTCTATGCCAGTTGGGTACAAAAGTCTCTGCTCCTCATTGTGACAGGTCATTGACATTTAGGTCATCAAACCCATGATATAAGGAGTTTCTCTATATAAATATTATACATGGGGTCAAGATTTCCTGAGATCTTCTAGAGGAAGGTGATACCATTGTTATAGCATGGAATACGGAAATATCTAGATGCCCAAGTCTAGAGAACCGGGGTGCTGTGGGAGGCTGGGTCTACCGGTAACAACACAAAGGGAGAGGGTGGCCTTGGCAACAGAGAGCTTGCAAACTCAATAGAGCAGATCACTCTTATCACAAGTGTGCAACCGAGGCATAGATGGCCTATGGGACCTTGAGACATGACACATGAAATGTGGTAGAAACAGGAACCAGATTCTGACTACCCCAGTGCTGTTTAATGTCAGACCAGCACTCCTTGCTTACCCTTTGCAGTCAGAATACTTTTTTTATTTATGATGCAAAAAGAGAGAAAGGGATGAATCTGAGAAAGAAACAAGGATTCCAGAATAAATAAAACAGGAGGAAGACACTTTAAAAGACCCTGAGGAAAGGATACCTTTTCTCTCCTTCCTTGCCCTTTACCGTCAGAAAAAAAAAAAAAAACAAACCATGATTTCATTAATGCCTTCGTGCTGATCTTCCCTGCAAAGTCTCATGTTGTTTTGCGTGCTCTGAGAGTAATGCACTTTCAGTCTGGGACCAGTGATCCCTTTGAACTCACTTGAAATACAAGACAAATGGAGAAACACATTTTAATCTTGGCATCTTGGCAGTAGATGGTGATGGGTATTCAAAAATGAAGGATGAACTGTGAAAATTAGAATCGTGTTTTCTTTTGTCTGGAGCTCCTTGGTCCCCAAATTATTCATATTCTGAAGCTGATTCATCATCTTCCTCCTTTTGTTTAATTTTCTTCTCACTGTCTGAATCCAATGGGAAAGAGAAAGAACACCTTTAAGAATTTTCTTCCTTGATTAATTCTAACTTTTAACAGGCTGGAACGAATGAGCCAGTTTTCCCATGTGCCCTTATTTTGCATTCTTTCCCGCAGAGCAAAGCCACACTGATAACAGTTGGGTAAATTTTTCAGAATTAATCAGGCAGGTGGTGTGTCTGAGATGTTGGTCTCTGGTGGGACTGGCCACCAGTGCCATGAAATTGTTCCCTTGATATCCCTTCATCCTGCTGAGAGTTTTGATCATATTAATACATCCTTGAAAATACTTAGAGAGTACTGCAAAAACTGTTGTGTCCCAAAGGTTTCTTCAGAGGAAAAAGATAGATCTGCTGAGAAGCAACCCTGCAATACCCTCCACATGCTCTCCTACTACAGTTTGCACTTTCCTTGAACTCACCATTTCTACCATAATTTTGTCAACACTCCCACTTCATGAAATTCTAAAATCCAGGTCATTTGAAGTGTGACTTACTGCCTTCTTATCAGCTGTAAGGAAGAACAACAGGATCACCCCCAGCCTCATCATTTTATTTGTATCTCCTTCACTCCAAAAGCTGGTTAAAAACTGCTTTCATTAAACTACACTTTCTATGTTTTACCTCTACTTATTACAAAACCAATGTCTTTGTAGAGAATCATAGAATCATAGAGTCATAGAATGGTTTAGGTTGGAAAGGACCTTGAAGATCACCGAGTTCCAACCTCCCTGCCATGGGCAGGGACACCTCCCACTAGACCAGGTTGCCCAAGGCCACGTCCAGCCTGGCCTTGAACACCTCCAGGGATGGGGCCTCAACAACCTCTCTGGGCAACCTGTTCCAGAGCCTTTCCACCCTTAAAGTGAAAAACTTCTTCCTAATGTTTAATCTAAACCTGCTCTCTTCCAGTTTAAAGCCATTCCCCCTCATCCTATCGCTACATGCCCTGCTAAAAAGTCCTTCTCCAGCTTTCCTGTAGGCCCCCTTCAGGTACTGGAAGGCCACAATATGATCTCCCCAGAGCCTTCTCTTCTCCAGGCTGAACAGCCCCAACTCTCTCAGCCTCTCCTCATAGGAGAGGTGCTCCAGCCCTTGGATCATCCTCGTGGCTCTCCTCTGGACACGCTTCAGCAGGTCCATATCCTTCACTTTTTTAAGAAATCAATAGTTATCTTATTTTCATATGTATGTGTGTACACACATGTATCCTTTGTACCATGTGCTTTTAATATCTTTTCTTGTTTACTTTATCTGTAATTGCTTTGCATAGAGTGGTTTGGCTACATTCTGCAAAAAGGGTGCTATTCTATACAATACACTTGTCAGAAAAAAGTATTTTCTAACTTTTCCACAAATGTATGAAGTGGATGATACCAATGGTAGATATTGTTATGTGTCTTTTGGGACAAAGCAGGATAGTGGAAATAAGTACACACAGAAGTAATGCAAGTCAAACTATTAATTTCCAAAGCTTTATAACCAGTCTAATCCATGTAGTTTCATTTTTCTCACTTGCAAATTCACTTCCTTATTTGATGTTTGAAATATTGTAAACCCAAGTCCATATTATCCCTCAAGCTTGTCATCAGTAAATTCAAGGGCATTTGAAACAAATGAGGACTGATGAAATGGCTAGTTAAGCGTCTTCCATTTTCCCCTCAAGGCCTCCTCGTCAACAACACTGTTCATCACCTCTGCTCTGTGGTGTGGCGCCTACATCATCAGCAGCATTTTCTTCGCAAGAGAAGTAAAAATGGTGCCTGTTTTCTTCAGAAGTCCGTGGCACATTTCCAGCACTCACCATGCCCGCCAGTCTGGAACCTTCTTTGTGAGTGGTTTTACACAGCTTTCTCTGTGCTCTCCATAGACATGCAATGATTTGTGTGAGAGTTTAACATCATGCAGATGAAAACCTGAGTGAGAATACTCCGTACATAACATCCCATGTAGCTCCTTGGCAGGGGCCAGCCAAATCCAGTTCCTTCTAAGCCCTTTTTAAGGTCTGAGTTGCAATTTTAAGGTGCACTGGCTTTGTGGTGACCCTGTACAAAGAAATGATGATAAAAGAAAAAGTCTAACACCTTTGGTGTTGAGCAGTGGGTGAGTACAACCATGGAAAAGGCAAAGGAGCCCTAAAGCAGATATCTAAAAGTTTTACATTTAAGTCAGACCCAGCCACCTTTCCAATACCTCTTTCCGCATCACTGGAAAGAAATAACCACTTCCGAAGTACTGTTTATCTCAATCTAAACTGGGTACCCATAAAACAGGTCACCCTCTGGTGTTCCCTGTGTCTTCTTATTGACCATAAGGTGAGCTCAGGATGATTGTCTTGGGCTTAAACGGCCAATCTGTCAATGTCTAAGTGAAGGAAGATGACCCCAGCTCGCACAGCCTAGAGGTAGCTGTACACATATACCCTGTCTATATTACAAAGTGAAGTTATCTGCACTAAAAAGAGGGCTTCAAGGTTTTGCCCTAAATTTTTGGAGGATGTGTGCCTTGGGGGTTTTGTAAAAGCAAGGATAATTAACCTGTTGCAAGTGACCTGTATGTAGGCTGAGCTGTCAAACTTCCACAGAGTGAAACGTTTTACACACCCACTGGTTTATATAGCCCAACATAACAAGGTCCATGGTTAAATTAATGAACAACACACATAAGATCAGATATGGCACATTTAAAATCTTGTAGGCTGTGCCTCATGGTATTATGTAATGTTAAAAGTTGTTACAAATCCAAGACAATGGTTATTAGGAAGAGGCAAAGAGAAAGCACCTGAGAACAACCCAAGTTACTGTGTTCTCTCAGATTTCTTGTTTGGATATTGTTTGAGGTGGTTTTTGCTGCAATATACTTGTGGGTGACAGGTGGATTTACAGTGGATTGACAGAAAACTTGCAAAAATTTACATATCATTTTTGGGATACCGAAGTACAATGTTTCACTACATCTTCTCTCATGGAAAATTTAGCCAGTTCTCTTATGAGGATATTCAATGTGCTAACCTTGATCCTCCCAACTCTCTGCCTTTCATCATGCTTATCAAGATTGTTCTGCCTGTTGTTTCCGCTATTGTGTCATGATGCTTCAGTGTGCAAAGTTTCTTATTAGTACAGGCATGCAACAGATAAACATCTCCAGTTCATTTATGCAGGTGACATTTTAGCTAAATGAAAATATTTTCAGTAGTGTGTGAAGCTGGACTGAATGTTGCTGTTTCCAGATTTTGTATGCTCTGCTGGGGATGAGATGTGCTTAAAGCAAAAATACCAGCCTTGAAACAGGGAACTACTGGTTGCGGATCTAGTCAGCACATGTCATGAGGGCCTTTTCAGTGAAAAGTTTAGAAGTAAAAAACTGATCTTCTCAATTAACAGCACGTCAGGGTGTTTTGGGCATATAAAAGTCATCTAAATTGTCAACAGCTTTTCATGAGATTTAGTGTGCACAGTTAAGCAGTTTACAGGTTAACATTTGAAAAGATGATTTGACCAATGGCAGTGCTAACATCAGCTTATTTTTTTCACAATTTGAATAAAACTAATAGGAAATTTCATGCATAAGCTGTTCGAATCCAGTGAGGAAAGAGATTGTCTCTGTGGCATTATATTTGTAAGTATAACTCACCACTGCATGCTTTAATTTTACATTTCAAAAAACTTGCATTTTCTTTACATGCAATATTTTTGGGCAATACAGTAGAACTTGTAGATTTCAACAGTTAGGAACTTGACACCTGCTGCAGGTCCAAAACCCATCCTGGTATCTCTTGTTTTGTGGCCTTCCAAAACTGCCTTGGAATCAGTGCCTGCTCTTCTACAAACTCTCTAGGCACTCAAAACATTTTGTGTGGCTTTTTTTGGTAAGTCTAATTTTAAGTCTTCTGATCTTTGATGGATGTACAAATTCATTTAATCAGTCAGTTATCCTGCAATATAGGCATCTGAGTCATATGCTCTCCACCAGCCTTTGCTTGGTTAAACACCAGATGGATGAAACAGCTGTATAAATCTTTAATCTCTGTGACAGCCTTTCCTTCATTTATTCTTTGACTTATGTGGTTAGTTTCACTTGTGTGTTCTTCCAATTAGGGAGTTAACCAATCTCTGTCATTCGGATCTATTTAACACACTTTTCTTGTCTCTAGCTTAGGGAATTTTACTTTTGCATTGATTTTTCAACATATACATTAAATATTTAGCCTGCATTTGAAGTAATATTGATGTCTTTGATATCTTTGTTCATTATCTGTTAATTTATCAATATTGCTGGTGTAATTAAAAACACACATTATCATGACACTTTGTAATTACTGTCTCTTTCTTTGGAATAGTACTTACTTGTAAGATAATCCTCTTGTCCAAAACTGTTACATTTATAATCAATGGCTTTTTTTCACACCACTCTGGTTTGCAGTTGCACTATTTCTGCGATCTCACTGTTTTGATAAAAATGCACTGAAAGACAATAGCAGAACTATCCGTTGAAGTGTACATCCTTTTAAAGGGTTCGAATTACTTTTTTTCTAAATTGCCATCTTTTATGTATAGAAATTTTTGAACTCATTTGAGCTCTGTCTAGAAAAAAACTGACTTAAAAGAAGACTGTTACCATGAGTAAGGCCGCTGATTGTAAGTATGTGTGGTACTAAACCCTGAGGAGATCCCCCAGATAGATGACATCAAGAGCATTTGCAAGTCCAGCAGAACTGTGCCCAGCTAACCTTAAAAAAAAAGCTGGGATAAGACTTTTAAAGAGACACATAATACATGAAGTGGATCTAGGGACTGCAACATGGCAAATTTTGTGCAAAGCCAGAGAGCTGTTTAATGCATTTGAATATTGGGAAATCATATAGGAGGAGGGTGTGAGCTCCTCCAACTGTAGAGATTAGAGAGAAGGTAGAAAAAATCCCTTGTGAAGAATGATTTGTTTTTGGAACAAAGCATGTTCAGCCGGTTGGTCTGGTTAGAGTCAAGAATAATTTGTTTATTTCCTCCCCTGTCCCCAAAAGAACTTATTCATTTTGGCCAGGATCACAGTAACACTGTAATCACTTTGTTACTTAAGCAAAAGGGGAATGAGAGGCAAGTGGTGAATATCGATGCTGAGTTAGGAAAGGCCACTGTGGCACCATTGCTCTGTAGGGTGCATCAGCAATGCTTTGTTGGCTGCTTTTACTACTCCACCCAGAAATGTGCTTTCTGAGTTCAAACAAAACTCCAGTACAGACCATCAAGGGCACAACCTAAGAAGTCTTGAAGCTTGAAGGAATTTGCATATGGAAAAGAGTGGGAATAAAAGAGTGGGAATAAAAGGTGATAGGAAAGCAAAAGCTTTCATATCTTATATGAAAAACATGCCTCTGGCATATATGAAATAAATCTAAAACTCTAAGATGTCACTAGAGATACTGAGATGTCAGAGACTCTAGAAGTTATCTGATGCCCCTGAAAGGCTTTAATGCTACTAAGTCCTAAGAGAAGCTTGAAACCATTTCATTTTCAAATGTGTTATTCTTTATGTTTCCTCTTTTGTGTGTGTGTGTGTGTGTGTGTGTGTTTAAAGTCTGTGGAATAGAATAATAGCTGAGAGGAACCTTTCTTAACTAACCCTCTTCTGCATGTGAATAATACACTGTCTAAAGGAAATAAAGGGAGTATAGGTGTAAGGACATGTGAGGTTTCCTTGGTATTTCAAGCATATGATTTATAATAGCCCCATCGTTTCAAGTTTGGCAGCTGACTGAGTTCATGCTCTCTTTCTATTAGCTTTTTAACTCTGTGTGCTTTTGTTACCATGTTTCTCATACAGGCACACTGGGGTTTTTATCAAGGTAGAAAGAATTGGAGTGACCATAGTGTAAAGTAATTTTGTTCAAAGTAGAGACTCTTAGTGATTTCATCCTTGCATGGTAGCACAAAATGCAGAGTGGTTCATATCCTTGTCTAGAAATATAATCTTACAGTAACCAGTGCTTTGATGTGTTTGATGTGTTTCAAGCATTTATGAAGTATTTCTAAGCATATTAGCTATGAAATATGAATTCATCCTTAATATAGGAAATAACCTTGAACTTCAACTACATTTCTGCAAGAAAAGATCTGTTCATCCTTCCAAGGTGTGTATAACAGTTAGGTAAGGAATTTTTCTCATTTCAGCTCTGTTACAATGTAAATTGTATATACTTGTATATATAATTCCATACCTGTATAGAAATCTCCCTTTGAACTTCCAGCTTGATATCAATACCTATTTTGCTTGCAGTGTGATGCCAGCTACATGTCCTTTATTTATTTTCCCCTCCATCTGCATGCAAAAAAGTCCTTCCTGTCAATATCAGTTACCCACCTATAGCCAGCAGAGATTGAATCTCACCCCATTCCAGCAGCATTTTTCAAACTGCTGTAGCTATGAGATGAAATCTCATTTATTTTATGGCCACAAATTCCAACAGGGAGCAGGAATAATTTCTTCTTCATGGTAACAATTTTTAAGCCTTTGAGACCATCCAACACTGTCTTTCTCCAGGAAGTTAGCTTAAAAGTTTCTTAAAGAAGTTAACTTAAAAGAGAAAGAGTTTTTAAGTGACTTATAAAATTGAATGTATGGTTGATGGTAGAGCTTAGCATGTCTGGTCCTCTGTTGCTATGGAACTAGGAAGAATATGAAATCTTTTTCTTTACTTGATTTCACTGATGTAAGACAGAGAGCGGCATATGGGAACACTTTCTGCATTAAGTTTTCTAAAATTTTCCTCATGTTTTACCTTTGCAGTTTGAACCGATCACCATTTTATTGTTGTTTTAATATAGACAGAAGGACAATGAAATATTTCACAGGATTTGGTAAATCCTCATTAAGCAAGACAGACTGCTGTACCTCTGCTCCACACACAAAGATGTACTTGAAATTCAGTAATACTTTCCCTGCATATTTTCTGCTTTTAAATTTGATAGCTTTTGTAACCATTATGAAGGGATCAAGATTAAATACATTATTAATAAAATCATTGGATTATCTTTGGGCAGCATAACTTAAGTAGCAACTGTATTACATTCAAGATTTTTATACCCTAAAGAACTGACAGGCTTCATTTCAAGAAAATCAAACCCCAAAACTCTGATGTTATGTCCAAACAGACAGGAGACTTCAGTCCAATTTGTTTAGGGTTACATTTTGCAGGAGTCAATCCTGTTCATTATAATTATCTACAAACCAATGGCAGGACTGCAACAACTGCTGTCTGTACTTTTTTAATATATATGTATATGCCTATTAATGTGTGTACACACACACATATAGTGCATGCATATGCAAAATATTGCTGATAGACGTCTCAGAGCAAGCCCCTAAGACATGGGCATTTCAGTACGCCACAGCTGGAAGAATAGTCTCCACAGACATTCAGCATGAAAATAAAACAACTTTATTCAGCAGATAGAATAAAGCATTGTACTGCAAAGTAATTCCTTGGAGAGACACTTCATATTTTAGTTTCAAGGAAGTAATTTAGAAGACAACAGCACATCTTATTGGTAATCATCTTGTGAGTCTTGCCTGTGAATGTGAAAGCACTGCAGTTCAGCAGTGGGACAGCAACTGTTTCATTTGCCGTGAAATAGAAGGAGGATAATTCCATACTAGGGGGAAAAAAAAAAAAAAAAGTAAAGTTTCAGTGTTAGATGTGTCCTAGAGTTGTTGCTGTAACTGAGAAGAGGTTAAAATGAAACACCTTAAGAGTCTAGGGCAGCCTAGACGTAGCCTGTTACCCGATTGCCTTCAGCTGCCTATTAACAGAAAATCACATATTTATACATTGAACTAAACTTGTGCTTTAAGTGAGTAGAACTGGGTAAAGGTGCGTCATCTTTTACTTGCTCTGTTTCACGGTCTCATCACCAACCGATCTAAGTCACTAAGGTCCATTCACTACATCAATGGACTTAAACCTCTAAATTTCTTTTTGCAAATGTAAAGTTATTAACGTCCACCTATGCAAAAGTACCTGCCTCGTACAACTATTAATTGCCCTGCTACAGGAAGACTATGTGACAAATAATACTGTTTACCTATGAAAAATACTGTTTACCTGTGAAATCAGTTGTCAATTGTCGTCAATACAGTGAATTAGTTGATACAGGTACAAATGGGAGCAAATTATTAGATGATCAATTATCCCTGTTTGTTGCTTATTTTCTATTATGAGTTACTTAACGTTTTGTTCTATAACTAGCCTAAAACATGTAACTTATATCAACTTAAGCAGGAATTTTGAGCAAAGAGTTGCAACAAAATAACTTACTTTCATGGCAGAAAACGTATTTTAACATAAAGGTTAATTGTCATCATGCAGGAATGATTCAGCTAGAACCACAGGTGTGATGTAAGTACACAGAACACACAGAAGAGTGATGGCAAACACCCCATGAAGTCTATTTGTGATACAAGAAGGACTACAAATCATTGTGAGACCACCCCAGAGAGACAGAAAATCCATTTGAAGATCAGCATGGCTAGACCATATATAACAATGGAACTCTTATCCACACTCTCTTTACTATAGCCACAACCATTTTCACATCGAGTCTATATTTGCTTTTGTCTGTGGTGGGCTTGGCCATGTTACAATAAGCCTACCTTACCTTTCACTCTGACTGTGACGATCTTTCAGTGATGATAAGGAAACTGGTAAAACTGAGAACAATTTTCCGAAAAGAAAAACATCTGAAACATTTTTAAAGAATTAATATTCTTAGCTACGGTGGTCAGACTCCTCATTCAAAAATATCTCAGTCTGAGTAACAGTTCCTCAGACCTGCTGAGTCACTGCAGATAAATCCCTCCAACAATCAGGGTTTCATGAAAATAAGGTAATGATGTTAGTTTGGTTTGAAAGGTATTTTGTGATCTTCTGATGAAATGTCTGTAATAAGTAGAGAGTTTATTACTCTGAAAGAATAATATTCTTTCAACCTAGTAATATTCTTGAAAATGGAAAAACTTTCCAGACATGCCTTCCTACAAGTCAGGAACAGAGAGTGTTTCTCCTTTCCCTTGTTTTATCTTGCCTTTTTGAGCCTGTAAGAACCAAAACAGAAAACAGGGTAGACCGTGGTATCCACAGATGCCATTCACACAGGAAGAAGCGCGATGAAGAGGGGAGGCCAAAGGACTCCTGAGGAAGCAAAGTGCAAAGTCAAAGAGATCAAGGAGAAACAAACTGGAAGTGCTGCTCACTCCAGCTAAATAAATAGTAGCAATACATATGACAGATGATACCAGCCTGGATGAAACAAAAAGTGGCATTTTTTCACACCTTGTTTTTTTCAAAACTCACTTCTCAGCCAAAGCAGATAACACTCCAACTGAGAAAAACTGATTTGCTGAAAGTCTTGCCAATATGGAGAGGGGATTTTACATAGAGAAATTCTTGGCAGAATTTCTTATTTCCCCTTAAGGCGTATTACTGGACTCTAGGCTGAGATGGTATGGATAAGGGAAAGACAATGAAACAGTAGATGACAAAGAGGGAAAAGGAGAAGCAAAAATAAAAATAATAAAATCCACAAGGATTTTAGTAATACTTATATGTTTGTAATTGTGCAGATTGTCTGTCTTGTAAATAACACAGATATACTAAACTTTCTATGCAAGTGTAAAACCAATACTGATCTGCACTTTACCAGAAAAGGTCTTGTCCATGCTTGCCCATTTTTAAAATTGGACAAAGTGTTAACCTGCAAAGTCTTTAGGGCACAGACTGGTCTCTCTGCCCTAGCTGCTTAGCGAGAGCCATATGCTCTCTGAAGTCTCTGAATGACACTGAAGAAACTGTTCACTCAAAAAGAAGCAAGCAATTCATACACAGGGTTATTGTATTACCACCATTTAAGCTTCAGTTCAGCAATGTATGTGCTTTAAATCCATTAACTGTTGTTAATTAGTTGAGACCCTCCTTGTAACACTGCCAGATTACCTTTGAAGACACACTTCAAATTCACCACAATGTATAATGAATAAGATTTTTTCATGGGCTCCATTTTCCTGTTTTCTCTGGCTTTTGTTCTTTCATGGCCAGAGTGAGGACTGCTGCTTAGAGGCAGAAAGAGTCTCTAACCTGAACCCTTTAGCAATCACCTTCAGTTTTACTGTTGAATTTCTGGTTTTCAGTTCTGTGAAGTGCCTGGGCTGGGCTGAAATTAATTGTGACTGAAAGAATGGCATTTTCAAAGTTGTTATGACAATCTGCTTCCTTCATTGAGATGCATAAGACCTAGATATTCCATTTTTTTCCGAGGCCACTTGCGTAATTCTTAGAAAATATATTGGCTATGTGGTGAATGACTCAATTGTCCTGGAATAAAATACTGCTTTGACAAATCTGCTTGTACTTCTCAGTGTCACTGAGTAAGTGATATTCATTCTTAAAGCAGGCATTTCCTGCCAAATCCCCAATTGAAATTATTAGTTTTAGTTAATAAAAACAGTTCTATGGGGACTTAATTACCATTCTCCATCTTCAAGTCCCCTTTTTAGAAAGACTTTGAGTTAAAAGATCAATTCTCCCTGTTCCAGAGCACCTATCACTGATAGGTCAGATTAACAAACAGGTCAAAAGTTTCTAGTTCTTCTGAAAGCAATACAGCTCTTTCAAAGACAAGCTTTTCATTTTGCGCCTTTGTTTCCTTTATTCTTTGAGGGAAAGGAGCCCAAAGGAACTCTGATAATGATCTTTCTTACCCCATTTTGAGCACATCCAAACTGGAACCTTAAACTTGAAGCATTGAAGGTGAACAAAAAGGAACTTGCACCATTCCTCAGTGCTATCTATCAAAATACAGCCTTGATTTGCGCAAGCCACAGCCTTTCTGTGGGCATGAGCTTGTTCTTGTCCCCTTTTCCTCCAAAGCAGGCATACTGCAATAATTTCATAAGCACTGTGTTTCTTCTAAAGCCAGAAGACAAAGCAATGCTTCAATAGCTACTGTGAAAATATAGAGCTACTGTGTATTGTTTGACTTGCTTATCCTTTTTTAATTTTTCCTTTTTCTTTTCCTTCTTCTTCAGCAAAGACATCTTTTCCAGCCAATAGAGTAGACATGGATAGATTTGGATTAAATGGTGCCTGTATTTAGTGTCTTAAATAGCAGTCAGATCTGGATCCATTGTTAGAACCTATAGGAAGAGTCAAAAGGATGGAGTTTCAGTAGGATGTAGCAGCCAAGCGAAAGGGTTGTAGTCAGCCTGGGAGAACAGAGGGGATTGGCAGCAGGGATTTTTGGGTAGGATGAACAAGAATAGTCAGATAGGGACCACGCCAAAGCAGGGCCACAGTGCGAGGAATGAGGGTGGGGAGTGAAGGACTGCAGAAATGTGGAGAACTGGAAACTCTCAGGTGGTTGAGCAGATCAAATTAGAAAGACATGGAGATTTGGGGAGGGCTTGGAAGGAGTCAAGGAATGAACTTTGGAGCTGGAGAGATTAAGCCCTCAAGAATAACTGAGGACTTAGAAGGGATGGGATTTGGCACTGAGTGAAGGATCTCTTATCAGAACAAGTCCAAAAAAAAGAAAGAAAGATAGGATGAGAAAGCTCTCACAGGCAACAACTTGAAGAGCCTGTGTTTTGCTTGCTAGCCAGTTTTATTAGCTCTCCTAATATACAATGACAACTGCTACCAAAGCCATAATATATACAGACCATAGTTGTCTTCAAAGAAATGCAAATGTAACCCTGTCAGGTCTGAGGTAAGAGGTTGAATGTTGGATGGATCGGTAAGCAGATGCAACCATGGTCTGGGAAATGAGGCGACCTCTTGCTGTGGTTTAAAGCCAAATGATAATGCAGTGTGTAACTGTAATTGGGTAGCAAAACACTTTAATCACAGATAAATGCAATTTTACAAATTATTATTTGTCTGCTCTGCAAGTGGGATCACATTGTCCAGGAGAGGGCTACAAAGATGATTAGGAGATTGGAACATCTCTCTTATGAGGAAAGGCTGAGGGACTCGAGTCTTTTTAGTCTGAAGAAGAGAAGACTGAGAGGGTATCTTATTAATGCTTATAAATACTTAAAGGGAGGGTGCCAGAAGGATGGGAACAGTCTTTTTTCAGTGGTGCCCAGTGATAGGACAAGAGGTAACGGGCACAAATTTGAACATAGGAAGTTCCATCTTAACATGAGGAGGAAATTCTTTACTTTGATGGTGGCAGAGCACTGGAACAGGCTGCCCAGAGAGGTTGTGGAGTCTCCCACTCTGGAGACATTCAAAACCTGCCTGGACACCGTCCTGTGCAACCTGTTGTAGGTGACCCTGCTCTGGTGAGGGTGTTGGGCTAGATGATCTCCAGGGGTCCTTTCCAACCCTGACCATTCCTTGATTCTGTGAGAGAAGTTGGTTGACTTGGGCTAAATTCTAGCCGTGCCATGCATATAACTTATTCAGGGCTTGCAGGTCTTTGGATCTTCTCCTGATGATAACCTGATGATAACCTGGGCTGCATAAGTTATTGGATTTGGTAGAGAAAATCAGATTCTTGGTTGTCTCATTGAAATTCACGCAGTAACCAATGACTGTCACTATTGCTTGGTGCTCACAATCTGCTTGTCTCAAAGATTACACAACAAGCATTAGGTTGTTCACACTGGCACTACTCCTCTGTTCTTAAAACAGCTATTCCCTTATCTTATGGAGTTAACTAAAGTCCATATGTTAATAGTATTGTCAACTAGACCTAAGATGTTAACTGCTACACAGCCTACCCCTTATTATATAGACAATCCTATAAATGTCCATACAGATTAGTTTCATGCATTGCCATTTGTGAGTTTACATATATATTGAGACACTCTCTAAATCTTAATATATGAACTAATTGTTAATGCCACTAATATGAAAATTTGTCCAAGTAAAATTACTCATTACGAATGTGGTGTTATTCACATATGCAATTGTCCACTTACCTGTAACACGCTTATTATTCGCAGTGTTGTTGTGTACTAGAGTCAAGAGTTGGTCTTTTGTGGAAGACACTGCCTGCCATCTAGTGCCTTGCCCATAGGTTATTATACATATATTGTTGCACTCCTGCCCTACTGCAAATCTCCCCACCACTCATTTTCCAGCAGTCTGTTGTGAGAGTCATGGTAGCAGAAGTGTTTGTGGGTGGATGGCATATGCTGGCACTACATGTAGCACATAGCAGTCCTCTAAGCACAACTAAACAGATTTGGTATGTCATGATGTCTTTTTTGACCTTGGTGGCCCAGATGGGTTACCCAAATATTTCCATCTGCGTTTTTTCCATTGTTTCATCCATCCCCACACAGTACTGGCTGCCATCCAGGAGTCAATATGGGCATCCAGTGCAGTACTGGCAACTGGGGCACTAACTTAAGTGGTTATTCTCTTACTAGTATTTCAGATGGTTCTTGGACTCCAGCACAGGTGTTGCAGATCTCCTTCTCTCAGGCTGTGTGGCTAGCTTCTCGACCCCAGTATCTGTGGCTTCAAAGTCCCAGTCATTGGCCTCAGATTTTATCAGGGCCCTTTCGCCGCGTGCTGTAGGAGACGCCACCTGAGGAGATATGCAGGATATTTTGTACTCTACCACCAGCTCAGATAGGGCACAGAGTCACTGCTGTGCTGCAACTTGTTTCACTTGTTGGAAGGCTTACTCTTATTTGCTTGTCCCAGTGACCTTCAATTTGTGCATGGGTCACAGTGGTTCCATCAGCTAGCCACACCTGGGAACGTGCACCCACCAGAACCCTGTCATTCCCAAAAAGGCTTCTGGAGGAAAACAAGATGTCCCTTGTTTCCATGCTCCAGATCCCAATGGGGAGCGCTTGCTGTTATGATCTTAGAGACTAGATCTTAGCCCTTTTGATCAGCAGTGCAGCTGTCCTGCCTTTTGACAAGCCAACCCCACCGCTGCTTTGCTCTGCGTTTTGCTGTACTATATCCCTGTCCTCCTGGGCAGCTCTCAGAGCTTCTCTTACCTGCCCATTACTGTGCTCTAATGGGCTTGCTTGGTTTTCCAGAGCATTTTTCTCTTCCTCCAATTTCCATACTTCTTCCAACAAAACCCAGTATACAAAGGCACAACCCCGCTTTAAGGCAATGCTTATCTCCCCATTCCTCTCACACATACTGAGCCCTTTCTGTATGGATCTCCCAATACCCCAGGAGTCTCCATCTTCACCTTCACATAATTTCTGACAAGTGACGGGATACCATCATGCCCAAGCACTGTGCCAGGAGTCCCCATTCATCCTCCCTCCAAGGACCAGGGATTTCTCTTGGTTTTACACTTAAATATTTTACAAAGTTTTGTCCACACACATACTCACATCCTCTCACACCTCAGCCTTTGGGGCTTGGTGAATAGCATGGGCTTACGCCAGTCATCCTGACCTCAGGCAAAGGCTTTGGCGCTTACAATCTGTGCTGTGCCAACCCCACCCCTGGAGCAAGGTCTTGCCACAACCCCACATCCAGGGGCCTAGCACCCATCTACCCCCATGTCACAGATATCTGCAATTTGTCTAATCGGTATCCCAGTAACAACAACACCAAATGGCAGTGTGGATATTAACTGGACTTGATACAAACCCACTCTAATCGCAGATACATGTAACTTTATGAATTACATGATTCACCTGTTCCTTAGGGGTGTTGATAGGCAGTGGTTCCCATTGTGCCAGGCATAGTCCTGGTGCAGTACTGGGGGTCCCTGGTCTCCCCATGTGCTCCTGGGCACTGTCAGTTACAGGACTGGGTAGAGAATACCCTATTCTTGATTGATTGTCTTGCTCAGATTGAAAGGTCCTCAGCACCTTAACAACTCCCACGGTCATTGACAGGTTGCTTAAGCTCAAGGTGGTTCTCTGGTGTCACTCCCTTGTCCTATGGATTTAAAGTCCATATCCTAATGCTTTTCAACTAGGCCTAATTTACTCTAAGTGCTGTTCACCTGGGTTGAAACCAAGAGGAATTTTCATCTGTGTGCAAGGCTGAGGATTCTTGAGTCATCTGTAAGGCAGAGAGAGGGTTTTGAGTCCTGAGAAGATGGTTAGATCAGTTATAGTGCCTCTAAACTTGGGCATTTACTATCAGGACTCTTGTTTCAGGAAAGTGATATAAAGATGAGATCTCCGCTTCCCTTACTCTACAGTGTGCAGGAGGACTGAAACCTCTAATTTCCTTTATCCTTTTTAAAACATAAATATAACCCTCGAAATACA
Organism: Charadrius vociferus; assembly: GCF_000708025.1. Lineage (NCBI taxonomy): Eukaryota > Metazoa > Chordata > Aves > Charadriiformes > Charadriidae > Charadrius > Charadrius vociferus. The sequence goes on along the minus strand of NW_009648712.1, from coordinate 591,399 downwards.
ATAGCCTAATGACAATTAAGAATTACTAGTCATACATTGCACATCCTTTCCAGAGGAAGTATTCTCACAGTTGAAACTGATTGGAGATAAAGCATCAGATAAGGATACCAGAAACCTCAATCAAAAAAAATAGAGCTACTTTGAAACACTCACAGGGTATGTTAGAGCAAAGCTACAGAAGTCCTCTCAGTGAGTAACAAAATTAAAGTTTTGGAAAAGGAAAAAACTGAAAAAATACTGTTTTCATCAGTTCAAATGCATGAGGCATTTTGCCTGGTGAATTGCAAACATGTACTTTAAAAAAAAAGTTTTGATCGGGTTCGGCTCCAGTACTTCCTCAGATCCTCATCTGAATTCTTCTCTGCAGCCCACACTTTATTGCAAATACATAGTCATGCAAGCCATTATTAGACCGCAGAAAACCAGAAAGTTTTACTCTTCAATAAAACGAGTGACAATTTCAATTAGATCTCAGGGTTTTTTTCTCAGACTCATAGTATTGTAGTAAAAAAATATTGAATAGTTTATTGGATTGAGCTGCCATACAGCTTTCAGTGTGTCAGTCTAGATTTTTAAAAGGCACAAAACAGAGAAAATCTGATGAGAAAACGGTGAAACTTTCTGTATTATTCCTTGGCATTGTAGTGAACTCATAGATTTGCCATATGTTCACTATAACTTAGTTTAAAATGTGAAATTCTTACCCTTTGTGTAAGATTGATCCATTTACCATTGACCAAAGATAAGGGGTTTCTATTCACTGTAGTAAACAAAACTTTGTCACTCCGTATTTAAATGATCAGGTGCCATTTCAGTGTAACAAAATCTTCACACAGAGACATTGTGAATTATTCAGTTTCTTCATATGTGGAACCATTGAAGGGAATATTCTTAAAAGCAGCCTGATGATCTGCTTTGGCCAGTAATCAGTGCCACTTCCTAGTGGCTTTCAGTGAGGCCACCAATAGTGATAGGTGACAACTCTTAGAGTTGTTATGCAAAAAACCACAGCTGTTTTAAGTTCATTATCAAATAAATGTCTACTTTGAAACTTTAAAGGCCTGCTTGTTCCCATCAGGCAAATTTTGGCCTCTGAGAACTGATGATAATTCTGTACTCTTGAGGAATCCCTGATGCCATGAGGAAGGTGGTGCATTCTCAGATCTCCACGGGTACCCACACTATTTTCCTGGACGTCCAGTTTGGTCACACAGGTGAGAGACACCCAGGCATTTTGCTCATTCATTTTTCTTCTCCAACACTATTCTGGTGAGAAAACATCTTTATGGCAGGCACTATAACAAGGTTAATGGAGGTAAATTGAATTCCCCAGCAGCCAGCTTCTTCCCCATTATATATACAAGATGCTACAGGACTGCCCATGTTCAAACTGGGAGGAATCTCTGGCACCAATGCACAATAACCAAGGGGTCACAAACAGCCCTCTGCAAAACATCGTCTGCAACTCTCTGCAAAACTCCGAGTGCATTGAACAACCAGTAAAAAGGTTGTTGGTTTATGCTGTTTTTTCTAGAAGGTTCTCTAATACTTCCTCCTTGCTTTTTAAGCCATGAAATAGAAAAAAATATTTGACATGGATATGTAAGTTCTTATTAACATTTTGTATTTATATGCCTCCATTTTTATCATTCCACATTGTCTTTGGTATAGGGTATATATTTTTCCCATTGTTTACAGTTTCTGTGGTCAAAAAACACACTGCCTTCAGAGCAGTGTGTGAACCAATGTATTGGTGTGACACCGACAGAAGATGTTAATGCCTATAGTGCATGAAAGCTCACCAAAACTGCTTTTAGTGATCAACTGATTTTATTCAGTGATAGGTCTTTACAAAGGGAAAATCAGATGTGGTTTAATATAACTGAGATAAAAATCTACTAAACGTCCCATAAGAATAGAGTTGGAAATTAAGGACGGTTCCTCAAGAACAAACATGCTTCAAAACTGCTTGCCCTAATTATTCCATCCAAACTGAGCGGACTGTTTCTACAATCATTTTACAGGGGCATTGTGACTGAGATGTTTTAGACTGTGAGACTGATGAAGGCTATGGAAATTTATATATATTCTTCAAGGGCAAAACTAATAGAGAAAGCACACAACAGAGATGTAGTTGAGTCTGAGTTTTCATACGATATTACCACAAGTTTGTCATGTCGCTCTCATGATGAAATAGTTATTTTATTCCAGCAGCTTCCCAAAGACCAGTTTCAGTCCTGTTCTTGACCACACAGTAACTCAAAAAGCATCTCTGTGGGATTAAATTAATTACGTTTATCTGCAATCCCCTCATTATTTACTTTGCAAGTTTTCTAAAAGGTAAAACAAGTTCACTAGACTAGACAAACCACTTCTTCAATCATGATAAGAAATACTGATTAAATCCCTTGCTGCAAATGAACAGTATTTCATTGTCTTTGCAAATGTTACTGTTAGGAGTCTACACCCGCATTAGCCAAGATAGATGCTTCTAATTCTTCCCTGCTATTTATACCCAGGCAGCTTGGGATCTTACTTTCCTTACAGTCTCCAAGATGAAATTATTTTTTGGTCATTATGAGTCAAGGTGGCATTACTCACCTGGAATTTAGAGTGATTTTTTAATATTGTGCAATGTGTCTATGGAATAACTTCAGGTTTATTCTGTATTTTTATTGGGATAAGGCTTAGAGCTCTGATTAAGATAGCTGCTCTGTGTTTTAAAAATTGACCAAACACGTACAAATCTCTAATGAAGTTTAAAACATCAAAGACAGTAACTCAGCCACTGAATATGGCTGAAAGAGCAGGAGAATTTGCAGAAGTCTTTATTACCATTTGCTGAACTCGATATATCACGTTAAGACATAGACCAGACAGATAGATAGACAAATGAGAACATGTGACCCACAGAGCACCAGTAACCTCACTCAACAGGACCTTTTGTAAAAGGCTGAACATTTAGGAAAGGTGTTTTAAAAATCTAGGTAAACAGAACTTGCTTGATTGAACGTTCATTCATTCTATCAGCATCTTCACTACAGAAATGCATGCTGTTCTGACTTAAACTGTTTTCCTTTCTATTTGAACAGGGGCTAAGACGTGTGCAAAATTATTCCTTTTAATTGATCTTTTTTCCCAGTTAGACAATGTTTTTCTTTTAGGACTTCTGAACCAGTTTGCATGAAAAACATGCTATTACAGTGCTTAACTTGCTAGACTCATTGTATCTTCAGTTTCTATTTCACAAAGCTGCATTTACTTGTAAGCTGTGCTTACAAGTACCTGAATGGAAATTAGGTATTTGTGCTTACAAGTACCTGAATGGAAAGAGAAACAGTATATTTTTTTATTTTTTAGCTTAAAGCTAATATTCTGTGGCTCTGAAAAGTATTAATAAGGCTCTAACTTTACTTGAAAATTCAAAGACTCTTCCCATGAAATTCCTTTGGAAGTCAATAGAAACTCTGTATCCAAATTGCTAGTAGACCCAAAGGGAATGGTCCAAAGACCTCTGATGCCAAATAATGTCCCGTTAATGTTCATAGGTCTTGAAGCAATTTTTAATACAGTATATGTCATCATTATGTCTTGTATAAAAATATTAGGCATTTGAATATTAATGCTTTCAAAGTTATTGCAATTGGAATGAGATCATATATGAATAGTTCTTTCAGGATTTTTAAACATTAAATACTGATAAACAGCAGTGAGAAATGTGTTATTTAAAGTTCTACATTATGTATTTTTCATGAAATGTATAGAGAATGTTTCCAGACTATCAGATTTGTTTTTCAGACTTCAGAAGAGGTAAACATGTTTGACCAATTATGCTGGTTATGCTGAATGACATGTGAAGGTTATTGTGAAACGTGAAAGATGGTCTTCGTCTTAGCAACTCTATTTATGTTCAGCAGTACTTGGAATGCCTTCTTTATATTCATGAATTAATTGTCTCAAAAGATAAAGTAGACAGAGTGGGCAAGATTTATATCTGATCATAGGCTAGGCTTCAAGAGTACTGGCAATCTGGATTCATATTTCTTTGGAGGAGGAGTGCACAATGACTTGAATTGTTCGCAACCGTAAATTGACAGTCTTAATACAGCCCTATTTATTTAAAACCTTTCGATATATAACAAAAATAACTCTAGAAGCCATGTAATAAAAAAGCTTATCTTGATGGCGAGCCTGAATATGTAACTCTTTAATATCCAGATTTGATACGCAGCCAAAAAATGAATATTTCATCTGTAAAAACATACCGTGTTCTACCCTTCTCATGCATATACACCATAACTCCAGAGAAGATAAGAGAGTTAAAATAGAGTAAAGCTGATGCAAGAAAAGACTTGAAATTACAGATGTAACACTGCCATCCACATAAGTATTTTCTTTTAATTTAATTAGATCCTATAATAGTGATTTCTTCTCTTCTCTACATGGATATCAAAAATTTATCTAAAGAGACTGCAAATATATGGTAATGGAGTACAAAAATAGAGTCTATGCATTTGTGGAGAATAATGGAAGCTGGAACACAGGGAGTGAAAGATATCTTCCCACTAGACAGAATTCATATGTCCATTAAAAACTCAGCAACAGAGACAAAACAACAAGTGTTTTTCTTCCACTATTTTACCCTGATGGTTTGCAACATTGTGGAATATTCTGAAGTGTACACTACAGAATGAGTCATTACCATTGAAAATTTTGGCCTAGTCTCCCTTTTCATGGCTTCACCACTCAGTATTTCCTCTAAGATCTACCCATAAAGAGTTTGATTCATTCATTCCAAGCTATTGACCTTGGCTTCAAGCCACTAGGTATCATGCTTTACCAGTAAAATTGAACTATGAATAAAAGTATCCTAGAAAAGTCAACATTAAAGGGATCTGAGGAAACAGTGATGAGATTAATTAAATGAAAAACCCTTTACAACAAAATATGACAAGAGCGATAAATTAAATGCTAGTCATTACCAAGAGATTTATAAGAAAATTGAGCATTTTTAGAAAAATCTATAAAATAAAAGACTAAGGTAACTTTCATTACCAGAGTAAAAAGGAAAGGAATCAAACTATGAGTCAAACTATTAATTCCACATGCTGTGGAATTAATTACCCACTTCTACCACCTTGTGGAGGCACAATATTAATTAATATGACAGGTCTATGTAGAAGAGAAGAGCAATAAAGTGACTATACGATAGGCTGGCACCTGACAAAGACGTTTTATGAACTATTATAATCTTCCTGTGAAGAAAAGACTCTTCAGGAGTATCATTCTAAAGGGTAAATAGGAACAGATGTGGGATTCTTACACTGATCAAGTGCTGTGGGTCATTCAGCATGCATTTTATTCTCAATAATAACAACTTTGCAATTAAATACAAAGTTCTTTTAAGAGACAATGGACACTTAATTCTGTGACACGGAATGAACAAAAGTATCTGCAATCATCTTATTATCACATCTGTACCTGGAAGAGATAACAACTGTGGAGCACAGATAAGAGGATTGACATTTGTTTCTACATTGTCATCAGACACGAAGAAAACCCTGCAGTCAGGTCTGTTAATGAAAACCTTGATGCCCATAGAGGCAATAGTAAAAGACAGCAGAGTTTTCTGTGATTTTGTGTTTCGAGACTTTGTATTGATAAACTGGGTTCTAAACTCTGGGCCTAATCTTGTTAGATGACATTGTATAAGTCTGAAAGCTCAGAAACTGAATCAGTGGAAAGAGGAAGGAAAGCTGAAATCCCCTTCTCATTTTCACTGTCCTGAGTTACGCATAGTCCACCCCCCACCATTTCAGCACCTGAAAAGGCCTTATGGTCTTAATTCAAAGTTGCATATACACAAAGTATATACATCACTTCCATGAGTCTTTCCTGAGGTCAGTGTTGGTCGTCCCATTGCACAGAAGAGTTAGACTACATTACAATAGAAAGCAGTGCTGATTTCAGGGTAGGGAGGTGACATTTTCTGTTTGATTAGTTTTTAACATTGGGCAAGCTTTAGTCTTGTATCGGGGAAAGAATGTCCATTTCTGGCTGAAGCCCTTCTGGAAAGCATCTTCCATTTTAGTATAATCTGAAATGAACCCAGTTCATGGTCTCTCAGACAACACCATGCTGTGAACCGCAGCACCATGAGTGGGGACAGTCAGAAAATGCACTGCAGAAGGTCACTCCTGAGCAGGAGAAAAGCCGTAGACACACCTCCAGAGCAGTCCTTTCGATCCCAGGAGGCTTTCAACATCATAAGAATGTCACCACTATGGGATCTCAAAAAGGACAGTTTGCATACACAATTCAGGCTACCCCAAAATGCCACATGCTTTAATGAATTTAAAGGAAACCGGAATATGTTCTGTGAATAAAAGTTAATCCTGGCTTCTAATTATCGCCAGAGCACTGGGTCTGCAACCTGCAGTATGAGTTCTCGTATCAGTCCCATTTCATCCATTTTTAGTTCAGTTAGCATATTTTTAAAATCTACAGGTATTGCTCATACTGTTTTTTCATGCTCATTATAAGATTCCGCTACTGATATTTTGCCAAGAAGTCTTTCATAAAGCAATTGCACAATATGTTCATATTCAGTATCTCTCACAAGAGATCTCCCCACCTGTGGCAACTTTAATGAGATTGCATCTTTTCTTAGATTAAGTAATCTATCATCTAAGTCCAGCATCATTTGTGTGCTGAAAGTCCTTCATGCCATCTGATTTTCATTCTGCAGACATACTGTATTCCAGCCTTGCAATAGGCTGCGAAAAATCCATCAAGGGATTAACCAGCAGGTGGTAAACTCTCCCCTCTAAGATACAGAAAAGGCAAGAGCTCAAGGTAAGGACTATTTGTGGAGAAAGTGTGCCTAGGTTCAGGTGTGATCAATTAGTTAACACACTGAATCACAGAACCACGGAATCACAGAATGGTCAGGGTTGGAAGGGACCTCTGGAGATCATCTAGCCCAACCCCCCTACCAGAGCAGGGTCACCTACAGCAAGTTGCACAGGACGGTGTCCAGGCAGGTTTTGAATGTCTCCAGAGTGGGAGACTCCACAACCTCTCAGAGCAGCCTGTTCCAGTGCTCCACTACCCTCAAGGTAAAGAAGTTCCTCCTCATGTTAAGATGGAACTTTCTATGTTCAAGCTTGTGCCCATTATTTCTTGTCCTATCACTGGGCACCACTGAAAAAAAGACTGTTCCCATCCTTCTGGCACCCTCCCTTTAAGTATTTGTAAGCATTAGTAAGACCCCCCCTCAATCTTCTTTTCACTAGACTAAAGAGACCCAAGTCCCTCAGCCTTTCCTCATAAGAGAGATGTTCTAATCCCCTAATCATCTTTGTAGCCCTTCGCTGGACCCTCTCCAGCAGATCCCTGTCCTTCTTGAACTGGGGAGCCCAGAACTGGACTCAGTATTCCAGATGAGGCCTCACCAGGGCAGAATAGAGGGGGAGGATGACCTCCCTTGACCTGCTGGCCACACTCTTCTTGGTGCACCCCAGGATGCCATTCACCTTCTTGGCCACCAGGGCACATTGCTGGCTCATGGTCATCCTGTTGTCCACCAGAACTCCCAGGTCCCTTTCCACTGCTCTCCAGGAGGTCAGCCTCTAATCTGTACTGATGCATGGGGTTATTCCTCCCCAGGTGCAGTACCCTACACTTGCCCTTTTTGAATTTCATCATGTTCCTCTCTGTCCAACTCTCCAGCCTGTCCAGGTCATGCTGTAAGGCAGCACAGCCTTCTGGCGTGTCAACCACTCCTCCCAGTTTTGTGTCATCAGCAAACTTGCTGATGGTACACTCTATCCCTTCATCCAGATCATCAATGA